>NC_021165.2:50918908-50941167 GCF_000331145.2 Cicer arietinum
GGGAAAGAGAGGGGAAATGCATGATGACCATGACTCTCCAAAATTATGGAGAGGAAATAACCTTTTAGCCCCTATGGGGGGCCTATGATGAAAAGTGGAAAAGCCCAAATGCCAATGATGGGCTTTTTTCTTTGGTGTTAGTAAAAGAGTGTGTGTGAGGAGAGAACACCATGGTTAGGCCAAAGGTTGATTGATTGATGATATAAGAGACTTCAAGAAGCAATAACTGGGAAGTTTTGACACAACTAGTTTTGTTTTTTTGTTGAGATCATGACATGAGTCTCTAACGATGAGGTATTTGAGCTTGAGGAGCCATTGTCACGCCTGTGGTACAGCAAAACACACTGTCAAAGATATTAGCGCCTCATTAATACATCACCATCATTACAGACCCAAATAAACATACAAAACTATTTTCTTCTTCTTTTTTTTTTTTTTAAATTATAGGTTAGAATTGCAATTATAATTGTAATATCATAGATTTTGAAATCTTTGCAATTTAAAACCGTATTGAAGTAAAGTTAGAAGTATAAACCTGATTGCAAGGCTGGGGAAGGTGCAAGAGAAATGGGGGTACCATAGTGCTGAGCATAACCGCCAGTTGAAGCAATTGGAGAATACTGAAACACTTGAGGTTGATAATTAACACCATAACCTTGACCGGAAGTGTAGCCGCCGGTAGTGGCGCCGCCACTTCCTTCGCCGTACTGAAGATATGGATAGAACGCTGCTGCTGCGGCTGCAGCACCACTCATCATCCCTCCAGCTGGTCCACTTCCGTAAACTGGGTACTGTGCTGCTGCTCCACCGTATAAACCGTAGTAGCTCTGCAATTTCCGTTACATATATTAATTATTACAACCACATTTTACTTTTATTTTCATATAAAACTAATTCGTGGTAATTTCTTATGTTTGTAAGATCTATCAAAATTAATATCAACAAAATAATTGTATATAATAATGTTAATTATCTTGACTCATATGATTATAGGTTTATTTTAACTTTATATATGTGATTTCTATTGTACTAAAATCTTTTAGTGCAACTAAAATTTAAATATAGTTAAATCTTTAACAACTATAATATTTTAGTATGTTTTCATAAAATTTATTTTTAAAATTATGAAGTAGAAATTATTTTTTATTAATCCATAACAAACATACCTTAAGTTTAAGGATTAGGATAGTACAAGTTGAAATTAAGTGCAACTAAATGTAGTTAGATCTGACACCATGATTTAATGACTCTACGCCACTGATGGTCTAATTTGCAGTTTTTGTATTGTTTTTTCATATTGAATTTGGAATGAAATTTAATTGGTATTTTTTTTTAAGTAATTTAGTGATTAAATTTACATAGTTTAAATGTGATTAATTAAAAATTCATATTTAAATTAAATACTTATATATTAATATTAATCATCAATTAAGTAATAATTTATTTGCATTTAATATTAGATAAAAAATAATATAAACAAAAATATAGATACTAGTAATAATAAAAGCAAATGTTAAAGAGTGTGTATACGACAGTCATTGAAAACTAAAAATAAAAAAATCATTTAAAAAAATATTAAAACTTATATTTTCAAATTTTAAGAAATTAAAATATTATTTTTTAATACAAAACTTTCATATTTTTATTTCTTTAACAAATAACTTTCATTACGGCAAGATTTTTAAAATAAAACTATTGAGGACCACTCACTAGCATGCAGTGGATTAAATAGTTTTTGGTCAGCAAAAGGGTTTGAACGTATAGAAGACCGTGAAAGTATACTACTCAGAAATTAAATGGACCACAAACACCACTGCTTTTGTTTTTCCTTTCTATTCAAAGAAAGAGAAAAAGTGAAAAAGAAGTGAGAGAAATGTTTGACTAGTGCAGTACACAATCATTCGATCGTTCTATGGAATCATCAATTATCACAACAGTCACCGACTTACCACGTTCCCCTCCACATTCTGTAGGGTACAATAATGAGTTGTAGAGAGAAATGTTCATGCCCACATGATCCATAAACAACTTCTATTCGAATTACTATTGCACCCTCCTTTGATTTCTATATTTGTGGCTATCACTTCATTAACTTCAATGATTTAGTGTAGTTGTATAACAATAAATATTAAATTTGATAAATTAGGGATTCAATTTCCATTAATCAATAATGTTATGAAGTGTTTTCTACCTTAAATCGGAAGTTGCAATAAAAAAAGGGAAATATATCTTTGTTATACGAGTATAATTTATAGGTTAAATATGTTGTTAATTTATATAGAGTTTTATTTTTAATTTTTATAAGAATTTTTTATTTTTAATTCTAACAATATTTTATTTTAATAATTTTAATTTTTATTGTTAAGTCAATTTAAATATACTTTTGAGTTTTAGAGTGATTTTTTTTATGGATATATTTAAAATATTAAAAATATTTCTCGGACAAAAAGTTAGAATATTTTTAAGAAATAATAAATTAAATATAAATATTACATAGTCTAAAGCTCAAAACCAAAATAACAAAAAGGTATCTAAAAACAGAAATTTGAATTTAATTTTTAGCATAGACGTCTACTTCTTTGTCCATCAGTCTATTAATAGTACAAATGTAATTTTTCTTTTAAGTACTAGTTATAAAAATTCGTTTGGTAAAACTAAAAGACTATTAAGAAAAATTAATATCAAGTAAATAACTTATATATCAGAAGTAATATCATTAGGTACAATATAACTAATTTAAATTTGTAAAAGTAAAAACTAATTTAAAACTATTTTTTTAAATAATTCAAGTAAAAAGTTTATTTTAATATTTTTTGTTTTATTTTGAAGTAAACTTTGTACTAGAGTATTTTTTTAACGATATTTATTTAGTTGATTCAAAAAAACTAATAAAAAGTATTTTGTAAACAATATTATTATATTTAAATTAATTAAAGGTATTTCAGAAGCATTGGATAACGTAATATCTTGATATTCAATTTTTCAACTCAGTCCCATAAATTCTAGAAACTATATTTAAGTGTGTAGATAGATAATAATTTGAATTAAATAAGTTTTTAATTTTTATAAAATTTAAAATTTTATTTTTAAATTATTCCACTAACATTTTTAGTCTTTGTTAGAATAAATTCAAAATTTGATTTTTAGATTCATATTTTTGTCACATTTATTTTTGATTTATGACATTTAAAAATGTCATATGTAATTCATATTAAGTTAAACAATCTAAATTTTTATGAAAAATGTTTTATAATGTTTTAAATGTGCTTGCGAAAAATCAGTCAACAATTAAAAAAATTAAGAACAATTAAACACGTTTTTTTTCTTTCAATTATAAACTAAAACTGTTTGCAGAAAATTTTTGTAAGAACTAATAAGATACAATTATTTTTTATGAGGAGTAAAAGCAAAATTCAAAATTTTATAGGACAAAAAAGTTATTTAACTCTAAGAATTATATAAGAAAAGCAAATTTTAAGATAAACCAATTAGATAATTGATTTACTATGGGCCGATAATTGAAAATTGTTTAAAACACTTTCTTTTATAAGCAAAAAAAAAAAAAATTGTTTAAAACTCAAATGACGATAAAATATTATTTAAAAATTTATTTATGGTCCTTCTTCATGGTTGATAAATTTACGTGATTGATTCTTGTTCGATAAAAAAAAAAAAAAAAAACAACAACAAATGTGTGTCCCTTGACACAAAATTCTTTGAATTGATATCAATCAATTCATCGTCTCAACCATAGATAAGGATGATCATGATCATTCTGAAGAGTGTCGCTAATTATCGTTAGAATTTTAAGTGATTTTTGAGCATTGATCTACACTAAACCATATGTTGTGATGATCCAACAAAACATTTGCCTAATAAAAATAGGTTGAGGTTTAGACTAATGGAAGAAGTCTTATTTCTTTATTTTACAAAAAGTTGTATGTTTGAGAGTGATACTGGAGGCAAATTATATGTTGAATTTTGTCTACCGTGAACTAGTGATTAAAAGTCACATGAAATTTTATCGACAATTGTTGATATATTTTGGAAGGATAAGTTAATAGTCTTTCTAATATTTACCATTGAGATGGTGATTTCATTGATTTCAGTTCGACAAATTGAATTTTGAAGAACACATTCATTTTTTCTTATTATTATCAAACTGGCATCGATTGAGTCATGTTTCAGCCATAAAGCCGACAAAGATCTTGTTGACGATCGTCGTTTGAATTTTGAATGACTTTTAAGCATTGATCTACAATGGACCACCTATAAAGGTAGTCCACCAATAGTCCAGCGTATAATTTTTCGGCATGTACATGGTTTTTTGTATGTCTAGTTCACTTGTGTGGTTGCTCTTAGTCCAATGTGATGATCCTATGGACTACGTCATGTTCCAACAGTGGTATCAGAGTCGCTAGTGTGACGTGACCGACTCTTTGTATTGAAAGTTCTACTGACAATGGTAGGTAGGCAGTGTGTCACTTAGATGTGGTGCCAGTTGTTGTGCAAGTGTATATTAAAGAATATGGCTTGAGGTCTGGACGAGGAGTACCCCTAGATGAGTTCATTGATTCATACTTGAAGGAAAGATTGTTCGTGTATCAAGTATGAGTGAGAATCTCATATTTGGTGAAAAAGTAAATGTTGATTACTATATAAGTGAAATGATTCATATATCTAATATCTCAAGGTTTTGAGTGAAAATATTATGTCAATTGACTTGTGTAGTTGCTCTTAATCCAATGTGATAATACTCGACACTCCTCATATTACAATAAAATTTAATTGATCGTATGTTTATTTAAAATTTATTTATAAATTCTTGAATAGTTGTGATCACTATTCAATTGAAAAGATATATGCTCACCTAAGTTAATGTTATCGTTAGTTCTAATATATTCTCTTGAAAGGATTTTACTAAGAACTTAAAGAAAAGAAAAATAAGTCTGTAAAACAAAGACTCTTATTACTTGTGATTTGTTTCAAACAAATATTTAATTATTAAGATATAAAGATGATTTGAAGGTTAAAATTGATGAATTAAAGATTATAAATTTGATAGGATCGATTTTCACCCTAAACATATTTTTAACAATCACTAATGATATTAACTTGACATTGACTATTAAAAAAAATAAAAATATCTAGCTCATAATATAAATATTTTTAACAAATAAAAAAATATTTGCAATAGGCCAAAGACACTCTGCAAAAATATGAATAATCTATTCGATTAGAAATAGATAGAAGAGTATTTGATAATAAAAGGCACACCGAGATTAATTTTTTTTGGGTTAATTAATTAAATACTTAAATTGGAGTAGTTGGATTTTTCACGAAAGATTAAAAACAATGTAGTAAAGTTTACGCTCCAAATTAAACGCATCCTAGGTGAAAAGTATAGAGCAGACAATAAATAGTAAAAGTAAAAAGGACAAACCGTAGGATAACTGTAATCCGGCGAGTAAGAAGAGTACCTGAAAATAGTGAACAATAAATTACAGAACAGAAAGATAAGAATAAAAAAGTGAATATAGCAAAATATTTATATATATATATATATATATATATAAATATATATATGTATATATTATTTATAAACAAAGATTGATGTATCTTATATAAAATATATATAAAATATTAAATTTGTTGATTTATCTTTACTTATAAATGAAGCCACATAGAGTAACAACTATGTAGATAAAAACTTTTAAAGTGAAGCAAGTAAAAAGAATAGGTGCATGAGAAGCTATTTATGTCGAAATACATGCCTTATTCTTGGATATCGGATGTGATGTATACACTTTAATAGAAACAAAGATAAATGATGATGATTTAATAGATATAATAAATTGACGATGATAAGATAAAAATAAAATGAAGTATTAGATGTGTCTATGAAAATTATAAAATCATAATTCATGTTTATTGAAAACATAAAATTCATGTTTATTAAAATAATAAAATAATTTAACTTATTCTTTTACTGTAATAGAATAATAATTGAATTCTCTTATTATAATAATTGTTCTTTAAAAAAATAATTCTCCAAAATGTATTTTTTTTAAAACTTATTTAACATGAATAAAAAGAGGTTATACAATCTATATTAATTGAATGATATTTGAAGAGTAATATAGTAGAATTAATTGAATTTTACTTATACTTTATATTATCAAACTTCAGACTTTTTGTTTACTTACTCCCTCTAAAATACAATATAAGCAAAATTAACAAATACTTTTTTAATAATGAAATATCAAAAACTTATCTTTTATTCAATGATATTGGCTCTAAATATCCTTCATTGTATTTAATTTTTTTATATTTTTAATGACCAAATATATTGATAATAAAAAATGATTGACAATAGACCTTTTTTATTTATTAAAATTGTATAAATTAAATGTAATCAATTAAGCATTAATTAATATACATAATTTAATTAATTTTCGTTTATAATTTATTCCGAATGGAGTAAATTGAAAATTTGGGAGAGTAATTTTCCTTAACAATGGGACAATTCATTATTTGAGACATGTATAAACATTTTTACAAATATATACAATGAATAAAAGTTAATTAAATCTTTCAATTGTTGCATACAATATTTAGCTCCAGTGGTGAGAACTATTTTGTTGTTGTTTAGCTGAGAGAGTGAAAAGAAAGAGAGAGTAGTTGAGGGAGAAGTTACATAAAGCTGGGACCATGTGGTCTGTGGAAGTTATTTTGATATGTGATAAAAGAATATTACTACATATGAACTGGCAAGAGTACATGCTAGCTTGGTGTTAGTGATAAGTCTAGTATTAAATTTTATTTAATGTTTTCTATGTTGTATATGAGTTGGCATTGCACGTTCTAAATGTAAATATGATGCAATAGAAGAGAGATCGGAAAATTCCGTATTCATGCAGTCTATACATTTAAAATTGTTGGACTATGATTGAATGATTTTGATTTCACGTTTGATATTTCAATTTTAAAAAAAAGTTAAAATTTAAATTATTTGATTTTCATCCAACTGTTCTAAAAGTATTGATTGCGTAAATACAGTTTTTTCTAATTGCAAAAAATCCAATTTTAAAATAGATACTGATTATATGTCCTCACAAACATTTGAATGAATACAATAACGTACGTTTTGACTATTCAGTAAAAATTAAATATTTATATTATATAAAAAATATATAAAATTTTATTTTAAAAATTGAAATTATATGATCGAGATTAGACGATGCAAATGAAGTCATATTGCAACCAATTAAAATGAGACAGAGGGAGAGAAAATAGTAGTGTGTCTTAGAAGCATATTCATACCCATAAACATTATAAGGTATCCCTTGCTGGATGGCATAATGAGGGAAGGTTGCAGCTGAAGGAAAAGCTGATCCCACTCCTCCAAATCCTGTCTGGAAAGAACCCATTACCCTAAAGTTCCTACCTGTTCCTCCTACAAATATTCATCATTACACCAAATTAATCAATAGAATTCAATATATTTTATAATATTCATTAAATAGTGTCTTCTATTTCAAAACTTAAATTAGTGACATTATAAACCCAAAAAGTAACAAACCCTCTATGATTTTATCTCTAAGAGAGTTTTAGAGACATTAAATTTGAATACCAATTTTATTTTTATGACTCTAATTTATGTTGATAATTAAAAAATTTCAATATTGTTTATTGTTTTTTTTTTCCACGTATTCCCTCAACTAGTGTGAGAAATAATTATGTGAGATACTATATATATTTTTTTAGAGAGAGAGGATAAATGGCAGTTAAAGTAAAAAAAAAACACTAAAGGGAATAAATTCATTAAGTAGAGAGCTTTTGGTTCATGCTTCTTAGGAACACTTGTTTCATTTCATTTGTTTGTTTCCCAAAAACATACATGAAATATTGAAAGTCTTACACATGAATAAAAACATAACATAACTTTCCACTCTGGAAGAATATTCAAGCTTAGCTGCCACTTAGCTGTGTGTCTTTCTTTTCTCATCAAAGAATATTTTGATGATTTGAGTTTCACTCAAACACACACAAAATAATTTTCAAAAGGAATATCCATTACATTAATCTTTTACGTGGAGCATATATATGTGAATATAACTATTATGAATATTGAGTTGAGAAGTGTAAGAGCATCTTTAAAAGATTTAATGTAACTTTTCTTTGAGATCTTATACATCATATCAATGATGAGAACCGTATAATTCATACATAAAGTTAATTAGATAAGATAAGTTTATTAGGTATATATAATTAATGGAAGATTAAAATACATATTATAGAGAAGAAGTTAATAATAATAATAATAATATATACATATTAATATACAATATTATTACCATGCTTTGGTGTTGAAGGCTTAGATCTTTGAACACCCAAAGAAGCAAGGTTGCAATTAGCTCTCCTACCATCAATTATAGGAGCAGCATCCACACAAGCTCTCATAGCAGCATCCGGTTCACGAAAAGTAACCTAAAATGGAAAGAAGAAAAAATAAAATACAAATTCACCTTCAACAAAAGAGATTGAAATGAAAAAATAAGATGAAAATTGACAAAACCATTATAACAAACTAAATTAACTATGTTATCTAGTTCATTTCGTTGCAAATGAATTAAATACTCGACGTGATATTGTAAGTGGCAGAGTTGTTTTATTGCAATGATTTATTGAAGTTTAACTCTTGTTGCTTAAATTCTAAATCATTTTTCATATATAGAAATAATAATTGATAAACTTCATTTAGACTTGAGATCTAGCTATTTGGATTAAGAATTTAAGAATAGAATAAAAACATGTGATATTCTTTTTTGACAACCAAAAATAATGTGATATTGAATATATATGATATGATATGATGTTAATAGAGAGAATTAAGATAGAAGAGATAAAACATACAAATCCATAGCCTTTAGATCTTCCAGTGGCTTTGTCAGTGATAACAACAGCTTCCAAGATCTCACCAAATTGCTCAAAATACTTCTTCATGGTCTCTTTTTGAGTTTCCCAAGCCAACCCTCCAACAAAAACCTTGGTGTAAGTTGTGTCACCAAACTGTCCTGCCAAATTAACTGGAGTCATATTCAATTTTTTTATTTTCTTATCTATGACAAAACTTCCCACTGTTATTTTTTTTTTGTCAAACAATGAGTCTATAGACAGATCTAGGTGATGGGGTTGATGAATATGATTAAAAAAAAATACTAAATTTAGAAGAAGGATCTTCTTCTCAAGGTTGTGGTTGGTGTTGGTGGAGATGAGTAGTGATGAGAACAGAAGAGAGACAATTAGGTCAGAGAAAGAGAGAGAAAGATAATTGGGAGGGAAGAAAAAGCAAAAGATGGAAAAAAAGAGGAAAGGGGGTTACATAATAAGGACATGAATTATATACATAGCAGCCCCCACCCCACCTGTTTGCATTATTCAATTTTTTATTTTTATATTTTAATAATCAATTTTAATTATATGCCGTGTAACAATATAGAGTTACATTGATATCGACCGTTCAATTCAGATCAACGATTTATATTTTAAGATAAATTTTAATTTTTTAAATTAAAATTTTAACATTTAAATTTAAACCGTTTGATTGTAATCAAATACTGTAACGAACATAAGTTATGAGTGCATAGAAACCTGATCCCACCAAAACCAGGGTGGTGTGATTTTTGTTCGCGCTTTTATTGGTTCCATTTCGTTATCACGTTGTATAGCTGTAATGATTTCATTGTGTTTTTATATTCAAATTTTCTATTAAAATCGCATCGCATGCATTGTATGAGTAACTTTTTTTCATGTTCGCGCATTTTCACTTCAATTAAGCCTCAAAAGAATCCGATATTTGAAAATAAATAGACCTAATCATAAACTCTGTCAAAAGTCAATTGCTTCTTCCTATTTAAATAAGTAATGTATATTTTTTTTGTGGGTTGGTGTTGGGGGTAAGAGACAAACAATTTTTGCCATAATGTTGCTCGCATGCTCTTTTGTGGATAGTTTGGGGACCGAAGTGTAGATGAATATCATTTGATCGTATGTTTTTGATAATAAAAGAATAAACAATATTAATAAATTAAATGAGAAAAATAGAAATCATTATTTTGATTATATGTTTTTCAAGTTCTTGTTTTCTCTAACTTAGATGGTGTATATTATGAATGGAGGATAAAACAATCTTATGGATTAAAGTTTCATGTAAACATTTTTAAGTAGTTTTTTAAAAAGTGATGTCATATATACGAGTACTTATATAATAATGTGTTTGACTTTTTTGTATTTATAAAAACGCTATCACATATATGAGCACTTATTAATACAATACCTTTTAAACGTTTTTTTTTATTAGCTCTGTCATAGATATTACACAAGCGATTTTATAGAAATAAGTATATAGAAAAACTTTAAACTCTTATATTATAGGTTAAATTACATCTGCGGTCCTTTAACTTAATTTCAAATAACGTTTAAGTCTTTTATATTTTTTTCCCGAGTTGGTCATTTATTTTAATTTTAAGTGACAATTTGATATTTTATGTTTTAAAATGTCAACAATGTTGTCCTTCTTTTTACAAAAATTCAAAAAATTCATCACATTTTTCAAACAAAACCCATAAAATTCATTATCATCTTCAATAAAATACAAATTTAATCAAATTCATAACTTAAATCTTGAAATAAACTCATATTTTCATTCTTAATTTGATGTTGTTGGAGATGAAAATATGAGTGTATTTGAATATTTGAGTTATGGATTTGATAAAATTTGCATTATATTGAAGATGATTATTAATTTTATGGGTTTTTGTTGAAAATTTTGATGATTTTTTTTTGAATTTTTGTATAAAAAAGGATAACATTGTTGAAATTTTAAAACATAAAATATCAAATTGTCACTTAAAATTAAAATAAATGACCAACTCGGGAAAAAAAAAAAGAAGATAAATGACTAAAACGTTACCTGAAATTAAGTTAAGGGACCACATATGTAATTTAGCCTATATTATACTAACAAAAACATGAAAATTCTTGTTTTTTTCATTAAACAAATATGATTCCTTGTTGAAACCCTTGCTAACCACTTTCACCATCTTCAAAATGATAGTAGCGATTCTTGTGCTTGTTCGATTCTTTTCTCGTGCGAAACCAGAAAATGACGGCAGCGCTATTCTTTGGTGCTTTGGGGTGAACCCAACAACAACAACAACCATGAAGACTACGACAACAACAACCACCACGACGACAACACTATTTCTGTGGCGACATCGCCTCCTCTCTCACAATTTTTCTCACCCCACCCCATGATTTCTCCACCGGTACGTTTTTCACTCTATACTTTTACAAATATTTGTCTAGGGTTTCCATTTTCATCAATCAGTAACAATCAATAAACATATTCTGAAGTAAACACAAACTATTAGGAATCAATTCTACAATAGGTATTGCATTTACACACTACGCCAAAAATGACATTTTATAGCGCGTCTTTTACAACGCTTACTAAATACAAGCGCTGTTGTAGAATTTTTTAAAAATAACAGGGGATAAAACAACGCTTTTTTGACAAGTGATGTTGTAGGATCATATAGGGTCATATAGCACTTGCACATAATGCTTACAACGCTTTTTGTAAAAGCGTTGTAAATTGAAGCGTTCTCCCATAGCTTTTACAGCGCTTTTGGAGCGCTTTAAACACAAGCGTTGTAAAATATAGCGCTCCCACCTTATGTTGCATGGCTTTTAAAGCGCTTTTTGTGAAAGCGTTGTAAAATACATGCGCTTTCATATAATTAAATGACCTATTAGAGCGCTTTTTATACAAGCGCTGTAAAAGGCTTGCGCTTTAAATAAAAATCATTCACTTCAAAAAAATAAATCATCAACCACTTTAAATAAAAATAAACCCTACGAACCCTCATTTACTCTACTGTGCGCCCATCTATTGCTCCTTCTTTAAAATAAAAAATTGGATATGTTGTTTCAAGTACGTATTGTATTTATTAATTTTTTGTTGTCACTAAAACTGATAAATTGTTACATAATAAATCGTATAAAATCTATTCTTTTTTGAAATTTGTTGATCTGTTCTGTTTTGAAATCAGACTTTGACATTGGTTTCCATTTTCCAATATTAGATATATATGTGTACTAAAGATTGGTATAATATTATCAGTAGCTTATTATTTGTGTAACTGCATTTATATAGGTCATATAAAATGGACAGAAAATGGATGTCGGCCAAACGATATTCAAAAGAGTATGAAAATGGAGTGAAGAAGTTTGTTGAGTTTGAAGTGAAGAATGTAAAAGATCCAAATAGAGCCGTTTGTTCTTGTTTAAAATGTTGTTTTGGAAAATGCGTTAGAGCAGATGAATTGGAAAGACATTTAGTATGGCATGAAATTGATCAAAGCTATACATGTTGGATAAGACATGGTGAGAAAATAAATGGAAACATTAATTTTGAGAATGGTTCGACATATGCTTCAACTGATTTCGACACAGATACATATGAGCTGGACCGAGTTGAGGAGATTGCAAAAGCAGTTGAAGAAGATCTTCGGAATTCTCCTAAAATGTTTGAGAGTTTGTTGAGTGATGCAGAGAAACCATTATATAATGGTTGTACTAAATTCACAAGGCTGTCGGCGATATTAAAGTTGTACAACTTAAAAGCGAGTAATGAATGGTCTGATAAAAGCTTCACAGAGTTATTAACACTCTTAAAAGATATGTTGTCATATGATAATGAACTTCTCAGTCGAACCTACGAGGCTAAGCGAATTTTGTGCTCTATTGACATGAGTTACGAAAGGATTCATGCGTGTCCTAAAGATTGCATTTTATTTCGAAATAAATACGAATTACTAAAGACGTGTTCGAAATGCAATGTCTCTCGATATAAGAAGAAATAATCTACTCCAGCAAAAGTCGTGTGGCATTTTCCTATAATTCCAAGATTTAGGCGCATGTATCGCAGTGAAGAAGATTCAAAACACTTGACATGGCATACAGATGAAAGAATTAGAGATGGAAAGTTTCGACACCCTCCAGATTCTCCACAATGGGCAAAAATTGATCACGAGTATCCTGAATTCGGGATAGAGTTAAGAAATCTACGACTTGCACTTTCTACTGATGGAATGAATTCACATGGTCTTCAAAGCATCTCACACAACATGTGGCCTGTGATTTTGTTGATTTATAGCCTACCTCCACGGTTATGTATGAAGTGTAAGTTTATGATGTTGTCTCTGTTAATTTCTAAACCCAAACAACTGGGGAATGATATCGACGTATACTTGACTCTTTTAATTGAAGATTTAAAAAATATATGGGAGACAGGTGTGGAAGTTTATGATGGGTATAAGAAAGAATGTTTCAACTTGAGGGCTATGTTGTTCGGCATAATTAATGATTTTCCAGCATATGGTAATTTATCAGGATATAGCATTAAAGGTCAGTGTGCATGTCCTATATGTGAAGAGAGTTCAAATTGGATGCGGTTGAAACATTGTAAGAAGAATCTATTTCTTGGACATCGTAGATTTTTACCTTATAGTCATTAGTATCGTTGGTGGAGAAATGCATTCAATGGAAAATCAGAGGAAGATAGAGCTCCTATAGCACCGACTGGATATCAAATACTTGAAAAAGTACAAGGTTTGACCAATAAATTTGGCAAACCTTTTGTGGGAGAGTTGGTCAAAACTGGGTGGAAGAAAATGTCAATTTTCTTTGAATTACCATATTGGAAGTCATTGTATATAAGACCTTTCCTCGATGTGATGCATATTGAAAAAAATGTATCTGATAGTGTTATTGGTACGTTACTCAATGTTCCAGGAAAGTCTAAGGATGACATCAATGCAAGATTGGACTTGGTCGATATGGGAATAAAAAATGAATTGGGTCCCGTAAAGAAAGGAAATCGCACACATCTTCCTCCATCCGCTCATACTCTATCTAGAAAGGAAAAAATTGTGTTGTGTAAATTTATACACGAAGTTAAAGTTCCAGAAGGATACTCTTCAAACATTACAAATTTAGTTTGTATGAAAGACCTCAAGTTAAAAGATTTGAAGACCCATGATTGTCATATTCTAATGGAGCATTTGCTACCAATAGGTATACGCTCCATATTACCTGAAAATTTTTGACGAGCCATAACTAAATTATACTTCGTCTTCAGGGAAATTTGTAGTAAAGTGATCGATCCTCAGAAATTATCGACATTGCAGAGGGAAATTGTTGTTACTTTGTGTGAGCTTGAAATGTATTTCCCACCCTCGTTTTTTGATATAATGGCTCACCTTACTGTCCATCTTGTTAAGGAGACACAACTTTGTGGGCCAGCTTATATGAGATGGATGTATATGATAGAACGATATATGAAAATATTAAAAGGGTACGTAAAAAGTAGAAGTCGACCAGAAGGTTGTATTGTTGAACGGTACATTGTCGAAGAAGCTGCTGAATTTTGTTTTGAATATCTGTCCAATTTGAATCCATAGGGCTTCCCATGTCTCGTCATTCGGGAAGAATATCAAGAGAAGGGATAATTGGAAAGAGACTAATGACTATATCAAGGACAGAATGGGAGCAAACACAATTGTATGTTCTGCACAATGACGATGAGGTTCAACCATATGTTACAATACACATGGATCAGTTATCTAGTTTGAACATGAATAAGAATCAAAATTGGATAACTTGAGAGCACAATCGAAGTTTTATAACATGGTTAAAAAATCACATAAAGTCAAAGTTTGTTGTAGACCCCAAATCAATTTCACAGAGACTGAGGTGGCTAGCAAATGGTCCGAGTTTACATGTCTTTTCTTACACTAGTTATGTAATTAACGGATACACATTTTATACCAAAGAACAAGATGATCAAACCACTATGCAAAATAGCGGTGTCACTCTCTTAGTTGAAGCGATGCATATCTCAAGTGCAAAAGACAAAAACCCAATATATGCAAATCTATCATATTTTACGGTTATCGAGCGCATATGGGAGTTAGACTACACAATGTTTCGTGTTCTCATATTTGGTTGCAAGTGGGTCGATAATAATAATGGCGTTCAGATTGATGAATCAGAGTTCTTGGTTGTCGATTTTAATAGGGTGGGATACAAAGATGAGCCTTTTATTTTAGCATCGCAATCTCAACAAGTGTTTTATGTCACTGATCCTGGTGATGATAAATGGTCTGTTGTCCTATCGACCAATAAAATAAGTGATGATAACAATAATGATGAAGATGTTGGTAATGATCTTTTCTTTGCAACATCACAACCACATTAAATTGATTCAACTGATGATGTTTTGTATCTTAGAGATGATCATGATGAGGGAATTTGGATTAATCCATCGTTTCATATCGTTAATGGACAAGCAAATGTGAATCCCACCAGGAAAAAAGAAGGGCATCTTAATGTGTTTAATTGTTTTATATAAGCCATGTAATCTAAATTGAGTTCATGTAATTTTATTGTTTGATCTGCCAGAATTGAGCATTTTAGTATTTAGCTTAAACTGTATTTGATTTTCTACTTATACTTATTTTCTGCTTATATTTAGCTTGATCTTAGTGTTTTATACTAAGTTCATGTAATTTAAGTGTTTGACCTGCCAGATCTGATTGTCTGTTTATATTGAACTTGAAAAAGCTTTGTTTGAGTACTGAGAATTTTTCTTGAACTTTAACTGATCATCTCAATATGATCTGATCATGTAATTTAGCATTGATATATATATATATAGGTATTTAACTAATTTTTTGGAAGAACATAAACTTTGTAAGTTTACAGCGTTTTTGTCAATAAGCGCTATAAAAAGCCTTTAAAAAAATAAGGAGGTCACATAGCGCTTGCACATAATAAAACAAAGAAGCCTTTTAAAGCGCTTCGTGGAAAAGCGCTGTAAAAGGGTCACATAGCGCTTGCACATAATAAAACAAAGAAGCCTTTTAAAGCGCTTCGTGGAAAAACATTGTAAAAAGGTCACATAACACTTGCACATAATAAAACAAAGAAGTCTTTTAAAGTGCTTTGTGGAAAAGCGCTGTAAAAGGCTTAAAATAAAATAAAATAAGGAGGTCTTTTATAGCGCTTTTTCAAAAAAAACACTGTAGTAGGGTTTTATATATAATAGTAAACCGCTTCAGTTTCCTCTTCATTACGTAAACTTCATATACGCTTGTTTTCTCCTCATCTTCATTCTCCTTCTCATTGCAAACCCTACGAATAATATTGCATTGTTACTAACCCTCATTACGTAAACTTCATACGATTGTCTGCGAACCCTACTCTCCTACGAACCGTTTGTATTTCTTCGTTGTTCTTCTTTGTTCGTATTTCTGCGCTGTAACCCTACTGTTCTTCTAATTTTCAGGTATTGTATTTATTAGTTTTTTGTTTCACTAAAATGCATGTTGAACTTATACTGCTACGTACTTAGACTACTGCATGTTGAACTTGTTGAAGTTATACTGAACTGCATGTTGAACTTGTTGTAAATAAATGGATACCAACAAGGATTTAGATCGTCAAAATGAGGAAGTTGTCAACACTAAGACTTATGAAAATGAAGTCAAATGTGGTGCGTCCATCATGCAAAATATCATAAAAGCGAGGAGTAGTGGCATAAAATTTGAGGTATACTATACTTTGTTTATTGTTTATTTTTTATCTTTTTTGAAAGCATTTACTTACTATATGAGTTTATTAGGTTGGATGGAATGAGAGTGGTCAGCCAATTAACCCCAACAGTTCCATGTTTGTAAGTTATATTGGGGATGTTGTTCGTTAGAATATCTCCATCACAATTGATAATTGGAGAGATAAGGATGAAGGATGCAAAAGATATACTGTGGACTGATATACAAATAACTTTTTTGATCCACTTTTTTATTACTTATAATTTTTTTTCATTGAAATACTTTACTCAAACTATATCTTTATTTCGTTTGCATACTGCTTTTGATGTTGACGAGGTGAGAAAGGCTTACGTGTTGAGAGTTGTCGGGAAAATACACCGGGGTTTTAGATCTCACATCTCAAATTGTTATCTAAAAGATCGTGAAGGAAATATGAATGCTAAAGCTCCAAAAATATATAAACATTATATATCAAATGAAGAATGGAGCGCATTTGTAGCAAAACGTTCAGACCCCACGTTTGTGGTAAGTGATTAATTTATTAGCATTTGTATTTTATTATTCATATTCATAGCGTATTTTAAATTTTTACACGATTGTTATTTTTTTATATAGAATATAAGTAAGGCAAATCGTGAGAGGGCAAAAAATCCGACGCACACATACAAAAAATCTCGTATGGAATATGCACGTCTAAAGCAAAAACTTGTAAGTAATTAAAATCACTTTTATATAATGTGGTACATTATAAACTATAGTTTCTAACTAATATTTTGTTTATGATCTTAACAAATAGCTACAAGACACCCAATCCGATCAACCGTTGGGTCGTCATATCTTGTGGAAGGAAGCTCGTGTAAATAAAGATGTGGTTGATAATGAAAATGTTCAAAAAGTAATAGAACTTTGTGTAAAGTGTTTAATATTCCTGAATATTCCGGTCGCGTGAGGGGGAAATGATTTGGCGTAACTCCTAAAAGCTATTTTTCACAAGAGAAGCGCCAAAGTCCATCTAATGAGGAAAAGGAACATTGATTTAGGGTGTCACTTCTTGCGTGATGTACTTATCATCCCCTACTCATTGCAAGGTTGGAAAAGGAACATTGTACAATACTTTGGGAGAAGTATTGCACAACACACTGATCCTTGCGGGCCATGTCAAAGTATCACCAGTTATTGCTTTCGAACCAAATCCATCGTTGCCTATACCGGACAATGGTGCATATATGAATTATTTGGGCGAAGCAATTGGTAGTTATGTGGCATGACCCACACATCTTTTTGCCTTTGATAACGTATGTTTAATTAATTGAAATGTATATTTAATTGATATGTATATTTAATTGCACGATATATGATTATGATTGATTATATTTAATTGCTGATTGTTTTCCCGCTGTTAACTTTAATTTCACATTTATTTAGATTCAGACAAAGTCTAAAGGGAAGGATAAGAAGATTGTCAGAAAAGAGTCAGTCACATCGCCGGAAAAGGTTTGTCACATTTATTCTATAAGGTTTGTCATTTTTTCAGATTCAATAAACTAAAAAACTAATTAACCTCATTTTTTCAGATTCAATCCAATGAACCACCCGCACAGCAAACGAGCTGCCAGAATAAACCAGCTGCCGCACCACAACTGGATGTTTGTGGTAAAAATAAAGCCGGTAAACTTCAAAAATTGGAGGGTAATAAAGCTGGCAATCTTCAAAAGTTGGAGGGTAATAAAGTTGTCAAAGTTGTTGTTTAAAAACTGGATCGGGGAAAATCAGTTGATGCTCTTGCTCCTAAAATAAGTCAGCCATGCCTTACTCGATATGGGTCGTGTCTTGACATACAGGTAAAAACGAATTGGGGTAGCAACAACAATTCACGCATCATAAGCATGGATAAAACTATATTCGGAGATGAGTATGAAGAACTACTTGAAAAATAGCACATATACAAACTTCTCAACCATAAGGAGCTGAGTGCTACTGTCATCAGCTTATACATTAGGTAAAAATTACTTTTAATTGCATTTATTGGTAATTAATCTAATTTGAAATTTTCATTGAAGGTTTTTGTACGAAAAGTTGGTGTGCACGCATAGATTGTCAAATAGATTTTCATTCTTGTCTCCGCATAAGCTTTCGATATTTAAACTCGATCCAGTGAATGTAAAGAAATACATTGTAGATATCCTATTAGGAAATTGAGAGAATGATAAGTTGTTCCTGGCACCATATAATTTAGGGTACGTAATTATATATTCTTTATTTATATCTTTTTTAATTTATGAGATCTTAATTTATTAGTTGTGTAAACAAAATTGCAAACCAAATTTGTGTTGTTGTAGGGCACATTGGGTGTTATTTGCAATCAATGCGACCTTTGAAGTTATATACTATTTAGATCCATTGCACGACGATTACAACAATCACTCCGATATAAAGACTATGTTCGACAAGTAAGTAATATTGATTTATTTCTTACATATATATATATATATAATGTGTTTGTTAAAGCTATAATAATCACATTAATTTATTCGATAGTGCTTTACAAGTTTTTTGAGCTCAAAGAGGTGCTACAGTGTCGAAGCAAAAGTCAAATAACATCACATGGATTCCAATAAAGGTTTGAAATATATGCCTTTAAAATTTCATTTACAATGAATGCACAAATATTTATTGACTTATATGTTTTATTTTATAGTGCACTCGTCAAGCTAACAACATCGACTGTGGGTACTAAATATTGCGATTCATGAAGGAGATTGTTGATATGAATCAAATTATAATCCCAGAAACGGTACGGTATTTTCATATATAAACTATGTATATATTTGATTCTAACTTATTTATGTTCAATTTTTATATCGCACAATACTTTGACAATTCTAGTCCAACATACTCTGAAAGAGATCTAATTGAAACAAAGGAAGACTGATGTCAGTATGTGACTGAAATGAAAATTATTTTATTTGCTGGAAAATGGCATGCTGCAAGGGATAGTTATATGAATATATGGTAGTTCTGTTATGTGTAGTTCTGATAGTTATTTGTATATGAATAGGGCACATTTGAAAAGTTGTGAATATGTAGTTATATGAATATGTATATAGTTATGTGTTGTTGTCAATATGTGAATATATATATGAATATGTTGTGAACTGATTGTGTAAATATGTAAAGTTATAAAGTTAAATTATAAAGTTTATATAGTTATGTTGTTGTGTACTGATTGTGAAATGATTGTGTGAACTGATTCTGGATGAAAATGATTTTGAAAAAAAAATTAAAAGACAACACTTTCTAAAAAAATGCCATAAAAAACCAAAAAACGCTTTTTAAATATTCCATTTACATCGTTTTTTAATAAAACTAAAATAAGAATGCACCTTTTACAGCGCTTTATCAAAAAAGCGCTGTAATAGGTGCATAATAATGCATCTATTGAATGCACCTTTTACAGCGATTTTTCCAAAAAGCGCTGTAAAACGAGTATAACAAGCGCACAATATATCTACCTATTTTATAGCGCTTTTTTATTTTTAAAAACGCTGTTGTATCTTTTTACAACGCTAGATACTACATCGCTTATTTTTTTGAAAAAACGTTGTAAATGACTTAAAAAAAAACCGCTGTAATATGTGTTTTTTTTTCCGCGTAGTGTCACTTTTCTATCTATCAATTGATATAGATTTTGAGCTAAAGAAAATTATGTTCTTTTGTTTATCATTTCATTTAAATATATGGTTATTGAATTCTTCACTATGAATACCTATCTTTCAACTTATATCTCAATTGGTGATTTTGTTACTTGTGCTTTATTTTTTTTTTTCTTTGGTATGTGACTGTGCTAGAAACTAGTGAATATATACTTTTCCCTATGAAGAAAAAAAAAAAGGTAAAACATAATATTATGATGCTAGTATAAGGAACTAATGAACTGAATGTTATTGGAATTTTTTGTTGTTGCTATTTTTGGATTTTGAACTCTATTTTTGCTTGTATTGAATTTTTTATTTTCTATTTCATGACTTTTATTCTTAAATTTTGTGGTATTGTTTTGATATGTTGAAATTAGAGGTATTATGCCTGCAATTGAGGTGCTGGCCTACAATTCCAAGTATGAGTATTTTTATTTTTCTTCTAATTTACAATGGTTTCTTGATAAGAATTTATAGAAAAATATTTAGATTGATAGGAAGTAATAGTAAAATAATTGGATATCATTTTGTCTGAAAAGGAAGTAATAGAAAAATAATTGGATATCATTTTGTCTGAAAAGGAAGTTTATTTTCACTTCATTTCCTGGTTATACTTTTAAATGATAGTAATTGTAATACTTGTGTTTAATCACTATTGACCGCATTTAGGTTATTTTGGTTTTCTATTTTATAACCGAGCATTAAATATATCTTCATAGATATATCACTCTTAACTTCATGCAAAGGTTAGATTAATTTTATGTGTAACTCTTAGTCTAATTACTACCGTTCCTATATTTTGTGTGTGTATAATAATATATATATTACTAGATGCTAACCCGCATATTGCGCGGGTATATTTTTATTTATTAAATTTAAGTGGATTTAGAAAAAAAAATGAAGTTTTATGTCCTAATTAAGTATTTATATCAATAATATATATACAATTTTACCAATATAATTAATAGAAGAGAAGTACCAATTTAGACGAATGACTTGAATAAATAAAGTACCGTATTAATATTGAGATCGTTGGATATGTTAAATATTGAAGTAATATATTTGATAATTGAAATTAAGATATAAAATTGAGTTACAAAATATATTACTTTATTGTTGAAACTAAAAATGATTAAAGTAAAATACTTGGAAATACATTCATCTTGTATTTTACTTTATTACTTTTTTGTTGTCAAAGTAGAAAATCAAATACAAATATTTTTTGTTCTCTCATTCGATCATTTTAATCATCAATCTTTTGTGATAATTGTGAAATTTTTTATTTTAAAATTGGAGAAATTAAAATTTTAATTTACAAAAATTCAAACTATTATTTATATTAAATAGAGTAATCATAATGATTAATATTTTGGTTTCAAAACCATAATTCAAAATTTATAACAATTCGGTTACAAAATATTAATTGACAAACAATTTTAAGTATACATTAAATACAAATAATTGTAAATGAATTACTTTAATTTCATGTCAATTAACACCATAAAATAACAAATTAAATTTATTTAATTTCAATAAAATTAAATTGATCAAGATTCAAAAAGACTTAATTTTGTCAATAATTTATAAATATTTATATATACTATATATATTTACCAATATTCAAAGTAGAAAATTAAATACAAATATTATTTGTTCTCTCACTCGATCATTTTACTTATCGATCTTTGTATTAATTGTGAATTTTTTTTACTTTCAATCGGATATATTATAATTTTAATAATTTACAAACATTCAAACTATTATTAATATTAATTGAGTAATCATAATCATTAATATTTTGATTTCCAAACTGAAATCTAAAATTTATGACTTTGACAAACATTATTTCTTAAATTAATATTAATTGAGTAATCATAATCATTAA
>NC_021165.2:50941863-50981652 GCF_000331145.2 Cicer arietinum
TTCTACAATACATTCAGATTTGTGTTCTGAAATTTAAAATGATATAATTTACTCAATTCAATTCAATGTCAGACAACTAAAGAAGGAAAAGAGTTTAGAAGAGAGATGGAAAAAATATTGATGTATAAATATACCTTGTCATAACATTGAAAAACACTAATTCCTTGAATTTTTCATCTACCATTTTGCTTTGCTCTGGGTATGATGGGTAGCGAAATTTGCCGGCTGGTCCCATCCCAACTTGGATTTCCTTGAATTTCATGTAAGAAACTATACATAGCATTAAGTCACTATGAGCCAAATTGATTTCAAAGATTGTATAGAATATAATTGAATTTATGACAGCAAAATTAGAAAAAGACAGAGAATTTTTTTTTTTTTTTTCAACAAACCAACCTATACCTCTTTCAGTGTACCTTTGGAGTAGAGTCGGCAATTTCGAAGAATAAGATGATTTTGCGAGGATGGCGAATGACTGGGAAGTCATTAAAAAAAATTAGGGATTCGAGGAATTAAAAGAGGAAAAAATTATTTAGAAACTAAGTAAAAAATAATGAGGTGAACATGGCACCAAAATTAAAAATAGACAAATAGAAGAGTTTTTTTTGTTGCAACGAACCAACCTATACCTCTTTCAGTGTATCTTTGGAGTAGAGTCGGCAATTTCGAAGAATAAGATGATTTTGCGAGGATGGCGAATGACTGGGAAGTCATTAAAAAAATTAGGGATTAGAGGAATTAAAAGAGGAAAAAATTATTTAGAAACTAAGTAGAAAAAAATGAGGTGAACATGGCACCAAAATTAGAAATAGACAAAGATAAATTTTTTTTTGTTGCAACGAACCAACCTATACCTCTTTCAGTGTACCTTTGGAGTAGAGTCGGCAATTTCGAAGAAGAAGATGATTTTGCGAGGATGGCAAATGACTGGGACGTACACAAGAGGGAAGAAGAAATTGTTGGAGGAAGTCATTAAAAAAATTAGGGATTAGAGGGATTAAAAGAGGACAAAAACTATTTAGAAACTAATTAGAAAAAATGAGGTGAAACATAAAAACACAAAGAACACTCTAAGGCGTACACATAAGCTTTTTTGTTGAGGTGAGATATGTTTGCACATGTGGAAGAAATACTATGAGGTGGCATGAGAGTTGACATGAGAATCTGTTTTAAATATATATAATAGATCAGTAAATATTTATTCAATCTTTAATTTATTTAGTTTCATATTGTTTTAGATTCTTATGCACATAAATGAATTTTTGAAACACGATGAGCTAGGTTCTACTTCATCTGCATATATATTAGGTATTGTAAAATATTTTATTTGGAGATAAAAATTTCTTTTATTTGTATGTCCCAGAGTTATTAGTAATTAATTTAATTTTATATTTTCTTTGAAGGTATTTGAATGAAAAGTTGGTATACTTGGGCTAATTGACATGTAGGTTTTCGTTCTTATCTCCCCATAAGATTATCATGTTTTGATCCAATTAGAGTAAAAAAAAACATGTTATTGAATTACTTGTGTAAAATAAAGAAAATGATAAGTTGTAATTGCGCCATATAATTCAGAGTAATTAAATATTATTTCTCTAATATCTTGTCTATGAAACTTATCAATTGTAAACAAATTTGTTGGGGTGGGGTTGTTTGTCATCAATGTTATCTCATAAATTATATATTATTTAGATATACTATACAATCGTTATGTTATATACGTAAATTTATATGTTATTTACGTAAGTTTGAATTATATCACATGCATTCAATGTAAGTTTGAATTAATAAATGTTTTACTTATACACATTTTAAATTTTTATTATAGAACTTATATACCTTTAAAATTTCATATACAAGCAATTCATAATTATATTGGCGTACATATTTTAATTTTATAGTGCCTTTGTCAAGATAAAAACATAGATTGGAATACTATATTTTGTGATTCATTTATTTATGTTTAATTATTATATATTATATCGCACGTAGTACTTTGACAACTCAAGTCAAGTTACTTTGAAAGTGATATAACTGAAATCAAGAAAGAATGATGTCAGTATGTACTCGGACTGAGAATTGTATAATTTGTTTATTATGTGAGTTTTACATTTTAAACTATTATCGTATATTTTTTTAGTGTGATATGAGAATTATTCTTTTTTAGTGTGATATGAGAATTATTCTAATTTGTTTTTATTTTTCATCACAATAGCATTAAATTTGGAAATTGCTATTGTTATTGATGATCCTGTAAAAATGATGTTGGAAATTAAGAGAGCATTGATGTTGATGACATATTTATTTTTTGAATTGTAAATAGACTTTTGAATTAACAGGGAAGATTTCTAGAAAAATAACATCAATATATGACAGTGCTTTTTTTCCCCTTAAAATAGCACCTACGACATCGCTTTTCTAAGAAAAGTTCTATAAAATCTCTATTAAATAACACCTACGACAACTCTTTAAAATACCACATACGATGACAACTATAACAATACTTTTTGAAAAAAAAGTGTTATAACAATACTTTTCAACAAAGCGCTGTAATAGGTGCATAATAACTATATATTGTTTGCACATTTTACAACGCTTTTTTAAAAAAACGCTGTAAAAGGTGCATAATAATGAATATATTGAATGCACCATTTACAACGCTTTTTCCAAAAAGCATAAAACGAGTATAACAAGCGCGCAATATATCTACCTATTTTATAACACTTTTTTATTTTAAAAAGCACTGTTGTACCGTTTTACAGCGTTAGATACTACATTGCTTATTTTTTTGAAAAAGCACTGTAAATAGCTTAAAAAAAGCGTTGTAAAATGCATTTTCGCGTAGTGTACATACGACAACACTTTTTTTTAAAAAATGTTATTTAAATATCATCTATGATAACACTTTTTATATTTTTAAAGTGTTGTCGTATCTTTTAACAATACTACATATTATAATGCTTAAAAGTGTTGTTAAATACATAAAAAAAAAAACGTTGTTAAAACTTATATTTGGTGTAATAACCTCTAAATAGTGAGTTTGAATAGTTAATTAATTTTAATATTAAATTGATAAATTATTATATTCTCCTACTTAATTCGTAGGATCTAACTCTTGATTTAAATGAATAATTAAATAACTTTTCTTAAGGAAAAACACGTAAATCACAATAATAGTTCCTCTAAAAGAGAGTACTATCGTATAAATGTTACAATGTGTTTAATTTAAATTATATAGCAATTCACAATTCCTATACCCAAGTGATGAAAATAATTTGAAATTATATTTTAATTAATCACACAAATATGATGAAAATTTATGTGGAATAAAATTTGCTATTTCACATATAATTAATTACAATATTTCATCTATTTCTTTGCGTGATCCTAAAAAAACTTTAGAAATAATTTTAACTAGAATGTTGTGGCTAATTAAAATTATAAAAATTCCCTAGATATAAAAACTAATAATATGAATATAATAAAATTATCTATAGATAATCAAATGATAAAGAGAATTTCATATAATTACATACTTAAAATATAATATTATGTGTTTGAGTTAATATATGCATGGAATAAATTTATTTTAAAATAAATATTCATGTTCAAAATAAAATAAAAAATATAAAAATGAAGAAAGTAGCGAGATTCAAATAGGGAACAAAACACTAATAGCACAAGCACTGCCTGTCTCCTAGCCGTCGAAGATCGCAACACTAAATTGATTGAAGATTTTTAAACTCCATTTGGTCTATGAGTTTTAGGCATATTCTTGTGTCTTTTAATTCATATAAAACACAGAATAACAATGGATTGAAGATTTTCAATGATATTTCAAAATAAAATACTCTTAAACTCAAAATCCAAAAACAAAGCACAAAGGCACCGAAAATGGAAAAACCAAAATGCAAGAAGGCAGAGGCAGCACAAAACTATGATACCACATGTTATTAGATCACATGTCATTTGTTCATATATTCCAGCTAACAAACAGAATCAATAAACCAAATGGGAAAAACATGAACTACTATTTATGTGTAGTCATTGTTATAAGCGTTGTGGATAAAACTCTAAAAAAAAACTCCAAAGTCTTAAATTCACTCTAAAAAATCTCATAGTAAATTTTTTTAATATTAAACCTCCAATTGAAATAAAGTTTTTAAGTCCCCGGCCTATTATTTCAGTGGGTTTATGGGAGGGGCTCATAAGCCCAATGTTTTGTTAATTGATATATTTTATTTGAAATTTTTTTTATATTTATTTTTTTCAAAAAATTCTCAAGACAATCTAAAATATTTTTTTCTCAAAATTATTTTTGATTAAAATAAAAAAATCGATATTTTTTAATTAAAAAATTTCGAGAAAAAATTGTAAATCTTTAAAAAATTGAAATATTTTTATCATAAAATTTTGAGAAAAAAAATTATTTCTCGCAAAAAATCGAAAAACAAACTTTGATTTTTTTTTTTCAAAAAAATATCGATTAATTTTTTTTTTGAAATAGTGGATCCATAGTCCATAGGTCCACTTAAACCTACAAAATTTTAAGGGCTTTTTGGTTTTGGAGGTTTTCTTTTTTGAAGGCCTTTTAAACTATAAAAGTTTTGACCCCTCCAACATGTGAGCTCGTAAAATTTACAATTTTAGTTGTTGGTATATATTCTCAATGGAGGATGAAATGTAATTTGGCTAACGTAGATGACATTATTGTTGCGTTCATTGCTCAAGCAAATACTGCGACTGACGTAAACAAATGAGCGGTAGACTCTAGAGCTACCAGGAATATTTGTGCTAATAAAGATGCCATTATCTCCTATATTGATGTGGGGGACGGATAATATCAAGTTTATCTTGGTGCCTCTTGAACGATTGCGGTTTCAGGAAAAAGCAAATTTATGTTGAACCTATCATCAAGAAATAACTTGGTTCTAAGTGTCGCATATGCCTAATATTGGGACAAGTTTAATTTCAGTTGCTCTTCTGAGCAAGGATGGAGTTGTAATGACAAAGAAAAAGAATAATGTACTTGTGGAGAAAAGTTATTGCGATCAAAGACTCTTAAATTTGTCCTAAGCATTTTTGATGTTATGAATAATAAAGTTTCTTCTTCTGCTTTGTATGATATATGACATGCTAGATTATGATATAGTAATTCTTCTTATGTTAATAAATTGCAAAGTCTTGGCATCATTACTTTAAATATTAAGCAATCCGATAAATATGACTTTTGTTTGGAATCTAAATTAACAAACGAAATGTATGTTTGTGAAATATGAATCTGATCCCTTATATATATTAATTCATATTGATCTAGGAGATTTAAAGCGGATTGTGTCAAGAGACGGTAATAAGTATTATATAATTGGCTAAATAGCACCTTTAACTTTATTTTAGGAAAGGTTTTAGTTTTTTATTTTATTTTATCTAATTTAGTCATTTATTTTAATTTTAAGTGACAATTTGATATTTTATATTTTAAAATGTCAACAATGTTGTCCTTTTTTTTTTTATTTACCAAAATTCATCAAAATTTTCAAACAAAACCCATAAAATTAATTATCATCTTCAATATAATGTAAATTTTATAAAATTCGTATCTTAAATCTTTAAATAAAATTATACTTTCATTCTTTATTTGATGAATTTTATATTGTTGGAGATGAAAATATTAGTTTATTTAAATATTTGAGTTATGTATTTGATGGAATTTGCATTATATTGAAGGTAATTATTAATTTTATGGGTATTATTTGAAAATTTTGATGAATTTTTTGAATTTTTGTAAAAAAAAAAAGATAACATGTTGACATTTTAAAACATAAAAGATCAATTTGTCACTTAAAATTAAAATAAATGATCAAATCAGAAAAAAAAAAAAAAAAAAAAAGATAAAGAACTAAAACGTTAACTGAAATTAAGTTAAAGAACCGTGAGTGCTATTTAGCATATATAATTTTATAGATGATTTTTTGAAATTCACTGAAATTTATTTATTAAAATATAAGAACGAAACATTTGATAAATTTCTTTTAAACAAACCTGAATTAAAAAAGTCAATTGAGTAGAAAAATAAAAAGGGTTAGATACGACAGAGGAGGAAAGTATATTTAGTTTAATGATTATTGTGAAAAATAAGAATAATTAATGAAGGAACTCGACCGTATTCTCCTAAATCAAATGGAGTAGCTCAAAAATCAAATGGAGTAGCTCAAAGGAGAACTATGACTTTAAAATAAATGATAAATGCTATGTTTGTTAGTTCCTAACAAACTTTGGTGGGGGTTGAAGTTTTGTTAACTATTTGTTTTTTGCAAAATAGAGTTTCATACAGGTTTACCAATAATACACTGTATGAATAATAGAAATGTTTATAAGCTGAATCTTACATATGTAAAAGTGTGGGGGTGCTTAGCTAAAGTTATGTTTTCTAATCCAAAGAAAAGACAAATAGGTTTTAAGACCTTTAATTGTTTATTTATCCATTATGTTGTACATATTCTCGCATATATATTTTTTCTTCCCAAAAGTGATATGCTTTCTTGTAACATGAATGTTGAAACAAAAAATATAAATTTTTTTTGAAAAATGTTTTTTTTTTTTTTATAATTGCAGTTTTGGTCTCTCTGTTTTAGTTGAATTGCGAAAGTAGTCATCCCATTTTATTTCTTCTCAGTTTTAGTCCCTCAAACAGAATTTTGGTCCAAAACTTGATGAATTTTCATTTTTTTTGCGTTTATTTAAGTCACAACATATCTTAAGATCTCGTGATGCAACAATTGTACTTGAAATCTATTATCATAAATGGTGTAGTGTGACTTAAAAAAAGACAATTCGTCAAGTTTTGGACTAAAATTCTATTTGGGGACCAAAACTGGGGAGAAATAAAATAGGGGGACTACTTTCATGATTCAACTAAAATAGGGGACCAAAATTGCAATTAAGCCTTCTTTTTAAGTTGAAAATGTTGCTGACCAACCTTTTTCACATATTTAAAGTGAAAACTTATGAAATGGTTTAAGAAGAAGTAAAAGACAAAGATACCCTCAATGTCTTCAATCTGATAGTGTAACTCTTTTGACGAAATAGTTTATGAAAAGGTAGTGTAACTCTTTTAGAGAACTTTCAATCTGAAAACCATAGTTCATACTTCTTGAGAACCTTTTCTCAATGTCTTCATCTGGAAGATTTTATACTTCCTGAGAAGTAGATTTACTTAGCTTCCTATACCTATTTATTTCCTTCATAGTTGAGAACTAGAGCATCAAAGATACTATTTGTTGTTTCTTTTGTTGCTGTATTTTTTGAACTCTTTGAAGGTGATATCATTAATCATGAACGTTCTAGCTTTATGATGCATCTTTTGTTGCATATAGATTTCTTCTTCCCAGAAGTGATATGTTTTCTTGTAACACGATTGTTGAAACAAAAAATGTAAATTTTTTTGAAAAACGTTTTTCCTCTTAAAGTTGAAAGTGTTGTTGATCAACCTTCTTTACATATTTAAAGTGAAAACTTATGAAATGGTTTAAGAAAAAGCAAAAGACAAAGATACCCTTAATGTCTTCAATCTGGTAGTGTAGTTCTTGAAGAAATAGTTTATGAAAAGGTATTGTAACTCTTTTAGAGAACTTTCAATCTGAAAACTAGAGTTCATACTTCTTGAGAACATTTTCTCAATGTCTTCATCTGGAAGGGTTCATACTTCCTAAGAAGTAGATTTGCCTTAGTTTCCTATACGTATTTATTTCCTTCATAGTTGAGAACTAGAGCATCAAAGATACTATTTGTTGTTTCTTTTTAGCTGCATTTTTCGAACTCTTTGAAGGCGATAACATTAATCATGAAAGTTCTAGCTTTATGATGCATCTTGTATTGTTTCTTTTGATCAACATTGAGACCCTTTCTGAATATTTCAACACCAACAACGTCTTTTGGAGCCTCATAGAAATCTTTGACTATGTGCCAAAATTCAGGATCATGTGACATGTTGAAACTTATGAGCATGTCTTTCCAGTACTCGAGTCTTTCTCCATCAAACAAAGGAAACATGTTAATACTTTCACATGTAACTTCATCATTAGAGTTAGTCATTATAATATAGATCTTTTCTCAGACACGGTTAATTGGCCAACTTTGAGACCGAGCTCTGATGCCTATTGTAGAATGAGAAACACAACTAATAAGGGGGAGGTTTGAATTGTGTTTACTTTAAAAACGTTTTCAATAAGATTAAAACAAAGTGATGAGAAAAAACAGATAAAGCATAAACACAAAACAACTTATCCAATTTATTCAAATTGAAGGATTTAATTCGCTAACTCAACAACTGAATCACATTTCCACTGAAAACCTGCTAGTTAAATTGATTGTGTTCAAGTTTTCTCAACCTTCTAACTTAATACAATCAAGCTGTTGAGGAATGCAGTCACTACTAGGCTAGGTTAAAAAAGAGTATGTTTAAAGGTTTTGTAGATACTATCACAAGAGGGTTTTACAATGTTGTATTTTTAGAAACTTTTTTTAGCACTTAGACATAACACATGATATAAAGTAAGATTGCATAGACGACTATATTTAGCTGATTGTAGTGTGTTGTTCTTAGTTTCTTCAATGAGGATTGCACATCTTTTTATAGAAAAGCTTTAGGATTTTTTGTCGTTGTTTTGATTGCAAGAAATCAACATGTATCATGAAGTTTCATATCAAATCTTCATGGATTGATTCACCATTAAATCATTCCTAGAAATAGTCATTGTAATTTATTTTCCATATCTTGATATGGAGACATAAAGAGAAAGTGATATTATAATAAGAGTATGTCACATAGACCTTCAGACAAATAGTGGATTCATATAGTTAAACAGAGGATGCACAAATTTGTCTTGTATAGAGCGTTAACTTTTCACAATGTTGACTTTTTAAAGTGTTGATTTTTCATAGCGTTGGCTTTTTAGAGTGTTGACTTCCATTAGAGCATTGACTATAAATAGAGTTAAATGATCATATGCTTGTTACGATTTATCAGAGACAAACAATCACTTGTTTGTCACACTTAACATAGGCAGAATAGTTAGATACTTGTTGTAGTCATCAGAGCCAAACTAATCAAAGCATTGCTTGAAATAATAGAATCACTAGAGGGGGTTTTTAAAGCATTTTCATCAGACTCAAAATACGAAAAGCACAACGAAGTCTTGGTATTCCTTTAACTTAGTCCAAACATCATAAGATGCAACATAAAGTCATTCAAAATAACCTGATATGGAAACTGCATACTTAAATAGAAAATTAGTGCTTTAAAATGTTCCTACAAAATAATTTTTTTATCATCAAAACAAGCAAGGATCATAGTTCTTCAAACCAAGTTGGTTCTATTAATCTCCCCCTTTTTTATGATGACAAACATCTATTTTTGTGAACAACTTATAAATTTTAAAGGAGTAAAAAGAATTAACATAACATATCGCAACAAAACTCCCCCTTAAAATATGCATGTTTAATTGTAAAAGAGATATTATAACAAGATAGTTGATCAAATTAGAAAGAACTTAAAATTTTCATTAAAAAAGTTCTCAAAACATATTCTCCCCCTTTTGTCATCAAACAAAAAGAGTAAAAAAAAAAATACAAACAGACAAAGAACAAAACAGACAAAGAACAAAACAGAAAAAGATAAAAATAAAAAAAAGTACAGAGAACTAAGGAATTTGGGTTGGTCAGCCTAGCTAAGATTAAACATTAGGGTAGTCTAAATGTTCTCTTGATTCTTGGTTGTTAGTGTTGAGGCAAAATCCCAAATTAATGTTTTGCTGTACACAAATAATAAGTTAATTAAGTACCCTAATTATGATTTTAAATTATGTGTTAGTTTGATATGTGCTTTTGAGTGTGATAATCCAAGTTATGTACAAAACAAAAAAAATGAAAGAGAAACCAGTTCAAAGAAAGAGCTAAAAATGAACAAAATTGAACCAAGAACGTTCTGGACATAATCTGGAAAACCAAGAACGTTCTCCATGTTTCTATCATTTTCAATAAGCAAGATCGCATCAGTTTTTAATACAAGGAAAGCTCTTGTAAATCACGAATGAATTTCCAGTTCATATACTAGGAATTTACAACTCTCATATGGGCAAAAAAATCACTCAAAAGGATCAAAGGCACAACCCAAACCAAAAGTGTCAAATGATCATTCTCCGGTAATGTAATATCAACCTCCAGATTGATAAACATTCTCCAACATGTTACACATGATATTCAACAACAAACATCTTTCTCCAGAATGATTAACAACTATCTCTAGAATGACCAATATCATTCTCCAAGTATGATGACATCATTCCAGAATGATACGAACGTTCTCCAACTTACTGAACATCATTCTCCAGCTTTGTTACATCATTCTCCAACCTGTTTTGCATGATTCAAAAGGCAGTCTTAATCTGAATCGATTAAGCACATCTTTGATATGTTTGTATGCATAAACAAAGGATCATCACAGTCAAGAATGAGAAGCTACAGATCAGACTTTGTTAACACAAAAGCAGAAACGCATAATGTTCAAAACAGTAACATTCAAACTTTCCAAAAGTCTGGTCTTTGGTCACTTCTGAGACATGACAACAGGCACCTTTCCAACGGTCATAATATATGTCATCAACCTCCTTGAAGACTATAAAAGGAACCCAAGTTGAAGGAAATCGCATAACTTCAAGTTCTAAGAAACTCCATCAATCACATATACTTATATACTTGAAAGCTTCTCATTTGCAAAAGAATCAGTTCTGATTTATCTTCATATATCGATATCGTATTACTGAGTTCCTTTATCAAGAATCTATTCTCAAACACGATTTGAGCATAATCAGATTCAACCAATCTCTCTAAATCCTTATTGTGAAATCTCAAAACTATAAGGGTTGTTTATAGTTTGAGTATTGTTGTAAAAATCCTTTTATGGTTAAAAGGTGAATTGTAAAATCCTCTCAAGATTGATAGGTAACTTATTTGAATCCTTTCTGGGTGAAAAGGAATTGTTGTTACAGATCAAGGTTGATCGTAACAAAAACTGCGTAAAACCAAGAACATTTTCTGTTTGAACACTTAATGGAAAATTTCACAATTGTGAGGATTGGACGTAGCTCGAGTTAGGTGAACCAGGATATATCCTTGTGTGGTATCTCTTCCTTTTCTCTATTTACTTTCAGTCATTTTGATTATAAAGTTAAATAGATAAACTAAAACTGTGATTTTAACTAACAAAGAACATTCTCTGTTTTCTATTTTAATAAGCAAGATCATTCTTGAGTTATTGTCTAAAGATTTTAACATGAAATTTTAAATAAGAGAATTTACAATTCAAACCCTCTTCCTTGTAAAATGACAGTGCTACTTCAATTGGAATCAAAGCAAGGTCTCTAAAGAGTAAACACTTTAACAAGTGCAAGAGTAAAAGATCTAGCATAAAAAATGTCAAAAGAAAAGTACATTGTTGAAGGAGGATCTTTAAATAGACCACCCTATTTTGATGAAACTGATTACTACTTCTGGAAGAACAAGATGCAGCTGTTTTTGAAATCGCAAGATACAAGAATGTGGCACATCATTACAGATGGAGATTTCATACCAAGAGTAGATCAAAATGATTCAACCTCTGTTGAAAAGAAAGAAATCGACTGGACATTTGAAGACAAAACTAAGGTACTCCTAAATTCTAAAGCTCAATTATTCTTATCGTGTGCTTTGAGCAGGGAAGAAAGCGAAAAAGTTAATGAATGCACAACTGCTAAAGAAGTATGGGCCACACTACAAACTTATCATGAAGGAGCAAGCGATGTCAAAGAAACAAGAATAGACATTGGCATAAGGAAGTGTGAGTTGTTTCGCAGTTTTTTCGATTTTTGGATCAAAGAAAAGTTTAGCTGAGGATTGGCCTCGCATACAAGGTTAGACAAATTGTGAGTAATGAACAGTTTTAAAATAAAGAATGATAAATAATTAAGTAGAAATTAGGGTTTTAAAACAATTTTTTTTTTAAATTAAAAATCAAATAAAAGCAAAAATTTTATTGTAGAACAAAAAATTTCAATTAAGTAAATAAATTAAATTCAATAGTGATATGACAATCCCCGACAGCGGCGCCAAAAACTTGATAGCGTTTCAGCAAGTGTACTGAATCACTGCAAGTAATAATTAAAACGGTAATACCGAGTGTCGAACTCAAGGATTGCATTTTACTATCGGATTATATTCCATTAATAAAATTGAACAAAAAGTTCCCAAATTGATTGAAATAATATTAAAAATTAACAACAGTTATAAAATTGATCTTTTATAATAAGAAAAATGTCACGGATGAGTTTCACTTCGAATCCAACCTTGGTGTCTAATTTGATCCTAGTGATTGAATTCCTTTATTGAATTATTACCGAATTCTCTTTATTATTCTTGCCCTAATGTCTTAGTGACAAAACCTTTAATTCCAAAGTAACCCTTAATTCCTTAGTGGATTGAAGATTATAATTAAGCATTATTGTACATGAATTCTCTTTATAAACTATTACCTCTACAACTAATTTAATTGGTTTTATGACCTGCATCTATCCCTAGACTATAAATTCATGAATTTCTTATCTCAAGCATTGTAAAGTCCACTTCCGTTTCAAAATACGAATCGTAGAACATTTTAATGTTGATCAAACAATAAAAAGCATTAAGTACAGAGATGAGAAAAATAATTCAATCAACTCATTCATATAAATAGAAATAAAATTAGAAAAATAAGGGTTTCATCTTGTTACACTCATCCATAACAAATAAGGTTTAGTTACTCATGACAGAAATAGAAAAGATAGAGAATAGAGAAGAATTACAAGAAAGATTCATGAGTAATTCTTGATAAAACTGCTCCAATGGTGTTAGAAACGACCATCTTTGAATTTCTATGCTAGGGAACAAGTCTCCATACTTCCCAATAGTCAAAAAGATCCCTAGAAAGTTAAAAAAAATGCATTTTAATGAACGTTGATGCGCGTCGCGCACCCCAGGCGCAGGATTTGCGCTCTGGGCGCGCCTGGACAGTGTCAAAAGGGTGGAAGTGCGCCACAGGCAGAACGTTTGTGCTTCAGGCGCGTCCTGGAAGTGGCAAAATGCTGGAACTTTTGCGCTTCAGGCGTACAGCTTCTTCTGGTTGACGTTTTCTGGATTTTGATGCCTCTTTAGATTCTGAATTGGGTTCCAATGTCTTCATGAAAGTTGTAGCTATGTAAGTTAGATTTCATTTGCATTTTGTTTGACTCCAATTGGACATCTACAACTCCAGATATGGCTGAAATACTCCATATAGGTAATGTTGATTTCTCGCCAAAATTCAACACTGCACTAAAACAAAGTAACAACGCAAAACTCCGAAAAATCTCTACTTAATCAAGGGAATAAGAACATAAACATTTCATTAAATTAAAGAAATAAAATTAACAAAATATATCAAATAAATCCGTAAATTAACTAATGAATAAAAGATAAATAAGACTAAATACAATAAAAAATATGCATATGATGAAGAATCATCACAATCCCAAATTTAATCTATTGATTGTCCCCAAACAATAATTAATTTCAGATTTGGTACAGTTAAAAGAAAACATAAACTCAATTTCTCAAATCAAATCAAACTCAATTCTCAAAGTTGTAGCTACTACAAAACATTCATCATACTCAATGATTGCTTAGTATAAACAACACAATTTGTACACTTTAACATTCATTCATCAAGTTCAACTCTCTCTTCAAAGTATCTCACCAAAATTTCTCTCAAGTGTTTAGAAAGGGTTATGATTTTATCACTCAAATACTAGAACATGCATCATGCTACCATAAGCTTGAAAAAATTCTAGTTAGCAATCACAATGCAGCAAATACATACACTTTTGGAGGACTTTCGGGTTGTAATGGGGCTTAGGTAAGGGTAGGACATTTTGGGATAGTGGGCTTTACTACTTGGAGTTAGGCAAACATTTTCAAATTATTTTACCACTTTTTAGTTTTTTTTCACCGTTTCATTGAGGAGATTCTCGAAAATTGACAAAAGAACCAAGAAGATATTATTCACCAAAGTATACAAACTAATTTTTTTCTTCTTTCTTTTTTGTTTTTCTTTTTTTTTCTTTTTGTGAGAATCACCACCCCAAACTTAAAAGGTTACTATCCTATGAGCAACCCCAAATTTAGAACTTTATCAAGACAATATATTTTTTTCTACCTAACTCCAAGTAAGGTGATTTAATTAAAGTCAGGTATTTGGCTTGTAATGTGGCTAGTAACCCAAATAAAAGGGCATGGCTCAAAGGGGCTAACAAAGGGTAAAATTTTTATGGGGTAGTTAGAAATGCTCAAACGCCCAAACAAAATTGCCTCAATGTATGCATAAATTACAAGTGATGCAAGTTTGAATTAGTGTAAGTTCTGAAGGGATAACACATGTCTGGATAATCACATAACAAAGAACTTAAGTGTTTAGGCTCAAAAGCTCACAGCTAGGATAATAAGAAAGAGTATGAATTATCTAAATGATGTCAAACATGCAACTCCAAAATTTACTTAATATTTTTTTTATAAAAAAAAATTTTGAGTTAGACTTCGACAACCAAGGAGTAATCAACAATGCATGCATTAGTGAAACTTATCAAATTGAGCAATGATATGAGCAAAGATATAGAGTTCGAATTTCAAAATCCCAAACAGAAAACTTGAGACCAAATGGAAGTTGTTAATAATTTTTCATCATAGTGCACATTTACACACAATTAGAAAGACACAAATTCAAATAACAAAAATAAGATTGCAAAAAATAAAAGTTACCTCAACCTGTAGGTTGCCTCCCGCGAAACGCTTCTTTAAAGTCATTAGTTTGACGTGTCAACTATTGTCAAGGTGGCATATATGACAGGAAGAACACATCATCCTTCTCACCAAAAGATACATATTTCAAGTGAGGTGGCAATTGCTTGAGTTCAACCAATGGTGTATCTTTCTTTTTCTCTATATATTCATCTTTATTCCCTTTCAACCCCTCCCATGTAGTGGGGAAATGGGGAGTAAGATGGTGATTCTTCTAACATGGCTAAAACCTCTTTCACATTTGGATCTTTACTTTCTTTAACAACATCTTGGGGTAGGCATAACACTCCTAATGGCATAATGGGTCCTTGATGTTCAAATTCTTCATCGACTATCGAATTAAAAATCTCAATTCGATTGCTCCCTTCTCTTTCGTTTGAATGCTTCATGGCTTTTAAAATATTGAATATAACTGTTTCCTCATTTACCTTAAAGGTTAAGGTGTCATCCGCCACATCAATCATAGCTCTCCCTATTGCTAAGAATGGTCTCCCCAAAATCAAAGGAATGTCATTGTCCTCTTCCATGTCTAGTACCATGAAATCCACTGGGAAAATGAACCTATCCACCTTGAATAATACATCTTCTACCACTCCATACGGGTGTTTCATTGAGCGATTCGCAAACTGTAACATTAGTTGCGTGTCTTTGACTCTTCCAAGCCTAGCTTTTTGTATATGGAGAGAGGCATAAGACTTACACTATCCCCAAGATCACACAGGGCTTTCTCAAAAGTTCTATTCCCAATAGCACAAGGAATAGAGAAGCTTCCAGGATCCTTGAGCTTAGGTGGCAACTTCCTCTATAGAATAGCACTACACTTTTCAGTAAGCATCACTATTTCACTACCAATTTTTCTTTTCTTTAACAGAATCTCTTTCATGTACTTGGCGTAAGCCATCATCTGCTCTAGTGCTTCTGCAAAAATAATGTTAATTTGTAATTTTTTAAAAATATCAAGAAACTTACCAAATTGTTTTCCAGTTTCTTCATTTATTAATCTTTGAGGGAATGGAAGTCGAATTTCTGGATTTGGTCGCGGTTCCCTTTTTTGTACCACAAGTTCTTCCTCCTTTTCAAGAGCGGCGTGCTCCTCAAATGACGCCAGTGTGACCATTTCCTCTAGGTGGGTTGAAGTCGGAGTACTTCCACTCTGTTTGGCTTTAGGCGGTACTTGTTCACTTACCTTGCCACTCCTCGTGGTCACTGCATTAACATTATTTCGTGGATTTGGAAATGTGTCACTAGGCAAATTTCCAGGCGTTCTTTGTGCCATTTTTTGAGCTAGTTGAACCAATTGGGTCTCTAGATTCTTTATTGATGTAGAGTGATTTTTTTGAATGGCTCTTGACTCTTCAATGAAAGAACTTGTGCTTGTTACTAATTTCTCCAAAACACTCCCCCAAGCAACTTTTTGTGGTGGGGCTTGATATGGTTGAGCTCCTTGTTGACCTTGAGATCTACCCTGTTGATCTTTCCATGAAAAATTTGGATGATTTCTCAAACCAGGATTCTACGTACTAGAGTAGTGATTATTCTGCTTCCCATTGTTAGCCATAAAGATCACCTCTTCTAGTTCTTCTGTATCATCTTCATCCGGTGCTTCACAAGCTCCATTTTTATGTGCTCCCCCACAAAAGTCACAACCAATATGTTTCAATAATTTGATAGGGGCAACTTGGGGTAGTATTTTTAGAGCTGCCATCCCTTTCTTTATCTCAGCGGCGATAACATCTTCTATCTGTTTTGGGAGAAGCTTCCCTTGAGCCAACCCAACATCCAGAACATTCAATTCCAGCATACCACTTTTTGACCCACCACCTCTATCATACAACATCATTTGTTCACTTGATTCCATTATCTCAATAATTTTTTGTGCTTCTGATGCGGTTTTGTAATTCAAAGAACCACCTGTTGTAGCATCCAAAATAATTCTAGTGCTAGGCTTCAAAGCATTACAAAATATTTGCATTTGGGCAGTGTCATCATAAGCATGATTGGGGCATCCTGCTAGTAAAACCCTTGAATTGCCTGTAAGTGTCACAAAGAGATTCTCCTTCTTTCTGTTTGTAACTTGAAATCTCTTGCCTTTTTCAAACGAACACAACTGGGGGAAAGTATTGTTCGAAGAACTTATCTTTAAGGTCATCCCATTTGGTGATGCTACCAGCAGGAAAGGAATTAAGCCACTCCTTAGCATCATCTTTCAATGAAAATGGAAATAGTCTCAACATCTTGCCTTCTTCAGAACAATCATCCATTTTCACTGTTTCACATAATTCAGAGAAGTTCGTGAGGTGTCTATTGGCGTCTTCGTTATTTTTATCGGAAAAATGAATCTCCATCAACTCTCGTAATAGAGCAGGGTTCACTTCAAACTTGTTAACTGTAACTGGTTGGTTATGGATTGCCAACCGAGCACGGTTTCTATTTCGATTCCCATACTCGTCGAGGGTACTTTCATGTGGTGGTGGATTAGCCATCTTCGTAAATATGAAGAAATCCCTCAAATCCTCTTCTTCCACAGCTGTCTTTGAGTTTCTATGCTAGGACACAAGTCTCCCAACTTCCCAATAGTCAAAAGGATCCCTAGAAAGTAAAAAAAAAATGCATTTTAATGAATGCTGATGCGCGCTGCGCGCCCTAGGCGCAAGATTTGTGCTCCGGGCGCGCCTAGACAATGTCAAAAGGGTGGAAATACCCCCCAGGCGCAGCTTTTGCGCTTCAGGCGCGTCCTGGCAGTGGCAAAATGCTGGAAATGCGCCTCAGGTGCGGTTGTTGCTCTTCAGGCGCACAACTTCTTTTGGTTGACGTGTTCTGCATTTGGCGCCTCTTTAGAGTCTGAAATAGGTTCCAATGTCTTGATGAAAGTTTTAGCTATGGATCTTAGCTTTCATCTGCACTTGGTTGGACTCCAATTGGACATCTACAACTCTAGATATGGCTAAAATACTCCACATAGGTAATGTTGATTTCTCGCCAAAATTCGACAGTGCACTAAAACAAAGTAACAACGCAAAACTCCGAAATTAATCAAGGGAATAAGAATATAAACATTTCATTAAATCAAAGAAATAAAATTAACAAAATATATCAAATAAATCCTTAAATTAACTAATAAATAAAAGATAAATAAGACTAAAAACAATAAAAAAAAAATATGCATATGATGAAGAATCATCAAAGTTTTAAGGTTTGAAAAAGAGAAAGTGTGGGAATACGCAAGGAATGTGAGTGAGCGTTGGGTTGGTGGTGAGTGTGTTTTATGAATATCTTTGAGTTTCTAAAAGCATAACTAGTTGACACGCGTCAACACTAATGAACAAAACATGTCTGAGTATCACAACTTACAAGGAAAAATGTTCATATTTAAAAATTAATTGAATTTAGATTGCCAGGGGCACTAATAAATTCCACTTCTTCATAGGCAGAGCATATATACATTTAACCATTTATTATGTTTTACCATAGACAAAACTATGGAGACTTCAACATCATTCTTTTATAAAAAGAATGTTTAGGTTTTTCTTTATAAAATTGAATTTGTCTTCACTTAGAGATTTTCTGAGAATACTAGCCCATTGATGACTAGTGTCAACAAATTTATTGTAAAATTGTATTTTTAGTTAAACTTATAGGTGAAGTATTAACGCAAAAGATAGGAATGTTACTCTCGTTGAATTTTAAATCTTCTAGCTGATATTTTATCCACAACAATTGAGTTCTACAACCTATTGCTGAGATATATTTTGTTTCTGTTGTTGATAGAGCAATACTCCTTTGTCTTTTGATATACTAAGAGATTAGATTCTCATCAAGGAATGTACAATTTCCACTAGCATTTTTCCTTTCTTGTATGTCTTCAGCATAGTCAACATTATAGACGCCTACTAACCTGTACTCAGAGGTTGGCTTATAATATAGACCAAGATTAGTAGTTCCTTTCATATATGTATACATCCTCTTAACAACTGTTAAGTGAGATTCTTTAGTGTCAGACTAAGATCTAGCACACCCACACACTAAACATACTCATCCTTTGTGTACCTTCTGATCTTCCTTTTAACTTACTCATCCTTATAAAGAAAACAAGTTGGATGCATAGGTGTAGACATAGACTTACATTCATCCATTTAAAATTTCTTAAGATTTTCGTTTGTGTATTTGGTGTGACAAATGAGTACATTTTCTGGGCTTTGATGAATTTGAATTCCAAGAAAGAACTTCAATTCTCCCATCTTTCTTATCTTAATTTCATTTTGCATTAACTTAGAAAAACCTTAGCAGAGCTTACCGTTAGTAAAGCCAAAGATGATATTATAAACATAGATTTGAGCCATGAGAAGGTCATTCTTATATTGTTTTGTAAATAATGTAGTGTCAACGTGGTCTATTTCAAAATCATTCTTTAATAAGAAATTGTTAAGTCTATCCTACCAAGAACTTAGAGTCTGTTTCAGACCATACAAAGATTTCTTTAATTTGAAAACATCATATGGAAAATCATAATCATCAAAGCCAAAAGTTTGTTTGACATACATTTCTTTATTTATGTAACCATTTAAGAAAACACATTTCACATTCATTTGATATAAAATGGTTTTATTAAAAACTGTAATAGAAAGTAAAATTTTGATTGCCTCTAACCTTGCCACATGGGCAAAAGTTTCACTGTAATAAATATCTTCCTGCTAATTGTATCCTTGAGCTACATGTCTTGTTTTGTTTCTAACGACTTCATCTCTCACTTTTACTTTGTTTCTGAAAACCTACTTGGTTCCAGTTGACTTATTTTCTTTAGGTTTAGGGACAAGATCCACTGCGTCATTTATTTTGAATTGATTCAACTCTTCTTTCATAATCATTATTGATCTATAACATGATAGAGCTTCGTCTATAGTTGTAGGTTCAATTTCAAATAGTAGTCCAAACATAGATGTTTCTTTAAAAACGAATTTTTTCCAGACAATCATTCGCATTTCCTATGATCAGAGAGTCTAGATGATAAGATATGTATTTCCATCTAGGTTTAGATTCTTGATGATCTGAACTTTTGGGTGGTTCATTTTTTCTTATTCTTGAGTCATTTTTTCTTATTCTTGAGTAATGAGGCATATCTCCTTATTCATTGGAGGCTGATTTTGTTGGTTCCTCTAATATTTGTAGATATGCAAAGTCTACATCTAGCTTTGAATTTTTATTGTCATGCTTTTTGTCATCAAGCTTGACATGAATTGATTCATCAACAATTATTGTTTCTTTGTTGCATACAATATAGGCTTTAGACCTTTTATAGTATCCTAAAAAGATGCACTTTTGAGACCATGAATCAAATTTGTCAAGATTCTCTTTGATATTAAAAATATGCGACCAAATTGATGAAAGTATGAAATGTTAGGCTTTGTTCCTTTCTATAGTTCATAAGGAGTCTTGTTAAGAATATGTTAGATATGACTATTATGAATATAACATGCAATGTTCATTGCTTCTATCCAAAAGTGATTCGCAATAATTATTTCGCGAATCATGGTGCGTGTCATTTCTAGAAGATATGTATTTTTCTTTATACAATATTGTTTTGCTGAGGTTATCTAGGAATTAAAAGTTATGTAAAATTTCTTTTTCTTCACATAAGTTTTCAAAAATATTATTTTCAAATTCACCTCCATGATCACTACTAATTGTTACAATACAAAAACCTTTTTCATTTTGCACTTGTTTGCAGAAGGTAGTGAAAACTTGATATAACTCATCCTTGTGTTTAACGAACTTTACCCATGTCCACCTTGAATAATCATCAACAATATGAAATGCATACTTTTAGCCTTAATAGAGGCAGTCTTTACACGAAAAATAAATGAAGATGTAAAAGTTTGAGTGATCTTGAAGTGGAAACAACATTTTATGACGAAAAAAAAGATTTTGTTTGTTTCCCTTACTGACATGCCTCACAAAGAACATTTGATTCACATTTAAAATTTGGCAAGTCTCTGACTAAATAACGTTTTTTCAGTTTTGAGATTACCCTCAAATTCGCATATCCTAATCGTTTGTGCCAAATTAGTTGTTCTTCATTCACAAACATAAGACTTTTTACTACTTGTTTTTCCAAATCAGATAGTTAATTTTGTAAATATTTTTTTTCCTTTGGCCAGTAAATAACATGGATCCATCAATTTAACTTATTATCTTACATGACTTTTTATTGAAGACAACATCATAACCTATGTCGCTTAATTTGCTTATGCTCAATAAGTTATGTATTAACGTTTTTAGTAGTAAAACATTTTTAATAGAGGGAAAGGAACTATTATCTACTGTATTGTGCCTAATGATCTTACTTTTATAATCACCTCAAAACCCTTTGAATGCTTCGTTCTTAAGGGTTAGGTCTTGGAAAATAGACTTTCTCCCGTCATGTGTCGTGAGCATTCATTTTTCTAGTACCATGACTAGTGTTTTAACTTTGTTGCCAAGGATATCTTCAAGGTAGATTGTATTATTCTTAGGTACCCACATTTGCTTGGGTCCTAATTTGTTAATTCTGAAAGAAGTATTGTCTTTTCATGTTTTTTTGGCATATGATAAGTTCTTTTATTGTGACCTTTGAAGGTGCAAACACAAGAAAGATGATTGAATTGTGTTTGTCTAAGTTGCATTATTATCGATTATTTATTCAAGAACTGGTTTGGGTTGGTGATTTTTACTAAAACAAAGGGTAATAACAATCAACCTTAAGTAACATAGGCAACAGTAAAGTAAAAAGTGCATAAGTAAAGTGACCCAAGCAGATTTATCTTGGTTCACCCCAAACTTGTTAGATGCATCGAATGCCTTCACTTAGAAGGATTTAAAAACTAATTCAAATCCTTGAATTACACAACACCTAATCCTATAAGTTAGCTTTCTGAAAGCAATCTGACACCTACAAACTTTTTGAGGAAAACAAACACCTTGGCCCTACAAGTCAAGTCTTCTCCACACATCTTGAAAACCACATATTGTTGAAGGCAACTACACCTTGACTTTACAAGTCCAGTCGTCTCAACACAACCTGAAAACCACAAATTTCTTGAGGAACACTAAAGCCATTATTGGACTAGCTCACACAAGTTTGGAACAAATTATGTTTTGCTTCTACTAAGCAGATTGTTACACTTGATTTCTCACACTAAACCACTTAGAAAATATTTCTTTGAGCAAGTGCTTCAATAGAACTGAAACCTTTGAACTTTGAATACTTAGGAAGTTTGAACTCTCAAGAGTTTTTTTGAATTGTATGGGGTTTTGAATTTATGAGTTCATGCTTTCTTCTTCAGTCTTGAATATATATATATATATATATATATCCACACATATATAAAATAGATTAGGGTTTCACTTTTTTCCTTTTAAAATTTGGATCATATCTTTCTTGTGAACAAATTATGGGTATATATTCTTGTAAATAATTCATAGTGTTTCTCCTTGTGAATAATTCTGAGTGTATCTTCTTGTGAATAATTATGAGTATAACTTCTAGTGAATAATTCTGTGTGTAACTTCTAGTGAGTAATTCTGAGTGTATCTTCTTGTGAACAAATTTTGAGCATATCTTCTTATGAGCAAATTCTGAGCATATCTCCTTTTGAAAAAAAATTTAACATATCTTGTTGTCAACAATATTTTGACCATATCTTGTTGTGAACAATATTTTGACCATATCTTTTTGTGAATAATATTTTGGCCATATATTCTTGTGAAAAATATTTTGACATTATCTTCTTTTCACTATGGTCAAATATTTTTTATTCAATTTTAAGTATGAATTATATCTAATTTAAGATTGTGATCAAAACATTATTTATACGAATATACGTACGTACTCTTAATTGATTAGAGTGGAAATGGATTTGGGCTTATTCTTGAATATTAAAAAATTCTAATTCGACTAAGTCTTTTTTTTTTTTTTCAGAATGAATTCTTTCAATCAAAGTCGTTGACTTTTCATCAGAACCATTTACTTTCTTGTTGGAGTGAGATGTTTTGTTTCTTAGATAATAAGAGTTAGAGAGAGAATTGTGTGACTTAGAATTAGTGGCTTTGGGCAAGTCACATTGTTGAATCATATCAAGTGTGTTGCAACTTTTGAATAGAGGAAATAAGCTTTGAATGCATGGATTTAACAATCTCTTTAGAGTTAATGATAGCTTGATATAAACTCTTTAGAGGCATGCCGAGTTAGTGCATATTAGAGGCACGCAAAGGCTTTTGAGACATGCTTCAAATTCAGTCTTTAGACCTAGTTTCAGAGCCAACCTTTAGACCTAGTTATCCGAGCCAATTTTAAGACCCAAATATCAGAGGAAATCTTCGTTACCTTCAGAGGCATGTTGCTTTCAGAGGCTTATGTTCAGAGGCAAATGTGTATTCTTTTGTGTTTCTCTGATCTCATCCTCTGGTAACTTTCTCTAGTCGCTTCCTCTGGTACCTTCATATGATTTTCTTGTTCTAACTACTTCACACTAATGAAGCCATTAGTCCAAACAAATTGTTCTCATGAAATACCTTTGTAAACATCAAAATCACAAGACGAAAACCAACTTGGTTCTAACAATCTCCTCCTTTTTGATGATGATAAGCTGTAATTTTTTATAACAAATAATTGGCTTTTATTACTTTACTCCCCTTGACTGAAGACTCCCCATAAGTCTAAGTAGTTTTACAAGTCTTTTCTCCCCCATATGCATACACTTTATCTCCCAACATAACCAAATAAAAAAAGAAATTGTTCTCAAGTATTTTCCCCTTTTTGTCATTATACAAAACAACTTGAAAGTATTTATTTATTTATTTATTTATTTATTTATTTTTTCATGCTCTATTTTTTAAGAGAATAAACAAAATATAAAATACATACAATTATGAATCTAAACTAATCTAGACATAACACATCATTAATCAGATATAAAGATAAGGTTCAATTTTGTTTGAATGAATTCAAATATGTCTTCAACTAGTGGATTGGTGAATATGTTAGTCCATTGGTGTTCAGTGTCTATAAATTGGATACTTAGTACTCTTTTTTGAACAAAATCCCTAGTAAAAGTGCTGTTTAATTTCTATGTGTTTAGCCTTAGAAAGCAATATTGGGTTTTTTGTTTGGAAAATAGCAGAAGTATTATCGTAGATTCTGGGAATGTTACTATTAAGGATTTTTTAATATTCCAATTGGTGTTTTATTCATAGCAGTTGAGAGCTGCAACTAGTTGATGAAATGTACTCCGCCTTTGCTGTTTACATTGCAATTGTTCTTTGTCTTTTATTTGACCAAGAGATTAAGTTTTCACCAAGAACTGTGCAATTTCCACTAGTGTTTTTTCTTTCATGTTTGTCTCCAACACAGTCAACATCATATAGAACAAATCAATGTTGGAAGTACCGTTTATATATCTAAGGATCCTTTAAACATTAATTAACTAAGGTTCCTTTAGATTGGCCTGAAATCTTGCGTGCACTTACACACACACACTAAATAAAATATCAGGTCTGAAAGCAGTAAGGTACAAAAGTGATCAAATCATTCCTCTATATTTTTTCAAGTAGACCTTTTGGCCTGATTCATATTTTTCCAGTGAGCAAGTAGGGTGCATTGATGTAGCCATAGATTTGCAATCAATTATCTTAAACTTCTTGAGAAGCTTTTTTGTATACTTGGTTTGATGAATGTTTATGCCCTTCTAACTTTGCTGAATTTGTATCCCTGAGAAGAACTTTAGTTCTCTCATCATGCTCATTTGAAATTCAAGCAACATTTCCTGAGTTTAAACACAAAGTCAGGAAATTCAAATCTTTTAAAACCCAGGGGTTGCTTAACATCGACTTCTTCACTTATATATCCATTTAGGAATACACTTTTAACATCCATTTGAAATAATGTAATGTTATTATAAGCAGAAAATGGGAGTATGACTCTAATTGCCTCTAACATGGCCATTGGAGAAAATGTCTCATTGTAATCAATACCTTCTTGTTGACTATAACCTTGTGCATCCAGCCTGGCCTTATAGGGTCAAGGTGACTATCTCCCTTTTCATTTAACTAGTTTCAAAAAACCCTATTGGTTCCAATAATGTTTTTCTTTGGTTTGGGCACTAGATCCCAAATATCATTCCTTTTAAATTCATTCCAATCTTCTTGCATTGCAAGGATCCGTCCATCATCTTTCAGTGTTTCATCAACAGAGATAGGTTCAATTGATGATAGTAGACCAAACAAGGTTGTGTCCTTTGGTGATGGTTTAGTCTTCAGAGGAACATTATAATTTCCACTATTCATACTTTCAAGATGAGATGACTTGTACTTCCACCTAATTATGACTTATGAGTTATTTTAACTACTTCTTACTTGGTCACATTCATATTATGATGTTTTCATCTTCCTCTGATTTACTTGCATCCTCTAATTTTTTAGATTATTTTGGTTTGTTCGCATCTGCTTTATCTTGTTCTAGTACACCTGCATTATCCTCAAATTGCTTTGACTTTTTAAGGTCGTCTGTCGTAAAATTTAACATGTATTGACTCCTCCACAATTTGAGTTTCCATATTGAACTTTCTATAAGCTTTGAATCTTTTAGAGTAACCAAGGAATGTACACTTTTGTGAGTGAGGATCAAACTTGCCAAGGTTTTCTTTAGTGTTTAACATATAACAATTACAACCAAATTGCTTAAAGTAAGAGATATTAGGCTTTTTACTCTTTCAAACTTCATATGGTGATTTATTCAATATTGGCCTAATTAAAGTTCTATTATGAATATATCATCCAATATTAATTGTCCTGCCTAAAAATGTTTTGCAACATCCATCTCATTTAAAATGGTTTTTTCCATTTCTTGAAGGGATATATTCTTTTTTTCTACAACTCCATTTTGCTGTGGTGTTCTAGGAGAGAAGAAGTTGTGTGAACTTCCACTCTCATTACAAAAAACTTTCAGATAACTTGGTTTCAAATTCTCCTCCATAATCACTTTTAATTGTTATAGTCCTAAGAATTTTACTCAAATCTAACTAGTGTAATCATATACTATTACAAAACCATTTTTATTTCCATTTTCTTAGGTTGTTTTCACTAGCCAAAAGAGACCTATATGCAAGAGCTCAAGGGGTTTGGTGGTAGAGACTAAGTTTTAAGGGGTAAAGGAGTTCTTAGTTTGTTTTTCCTTTTGACAAGTTTCACACATAATTTCAGTTTTGTAGCTAAGCTTATGTAGACCGCTAACAAGTTAATGTTTACTCAATTTTGAGATTATTCTTAGGCTTGCATTACCTAACCTTTTGTGCCAAATTATTATTTTTTTTATTTTATTGACATGAGACACCTAACATCTTGTTTCTCTAAGCAATACAAATTTATCTTATATAGGTTATTTTTCGCATGACTTGTAAAGAGTACAGATCCATCGCTTTGACAAATTGCTTTCCATGATTTTTGATTAAATATAATATCATAGTTTTTTTAGTTAATAGACTAATGCTTAATAAATTATGTATGAGACCTTTAACAAACAAAACATCTTTAATGGATGGAAAAGTGCCAGTACCAACTATGTCGTGTTATATTTCGCGAGCATCCACTATCAAGGTACGATGACTAGTGTTTCAACTTGGCTGCTGAAATCATCTACTATTGGAACCAATAGTACTATTGACTTTGTACTTAAAGTTTTGATGATAACAAAATTATTTGATGAGAACAATACATTTGACTTCACAGAGTATGAAAAACGATTTGTGCTTTTGAAGAAAAGACTAAAATAAGATTTAATTCAGATTTATAATTGGAAAAAATTATTAAGCAAGTTGAAATGAAGATATGGTCAAGATTTGAATAAGATTTGATCAAGATTTATCTACAACATAATATGAACAATATCAATTTGAAAATTTTAGAAACTCAATTTGAACAAAATACAAATAGAATCAATCTGAAGAATTTACAAACTCAATATGAAGAAAATACAAACAAAATCAATCAAGAAAAACTGTTGATATTGGATTCATAAATAAAGAATTGGCTAAAGAATATATTATCCAAAACCATATTATTCAGAATTATTTTTAAATAAGATCGTTCAACCAAGCTAGGAATGAAGATACAATTCAAAATTAAACAGGGACTAAATTTAAGCTCTAATTTTATCTATAAATAGATACGCAAGGATGAAGAAGAAGATAATCGAAAATCAGAAAAAGAGTAGAAGAACTCATAAGTTCAAAATTTCAAATTCATCTTAAGGCTTAAAGAGAGAAACACTTGTTCAAGTTAGAAATATTCTCTAAGTGTTTTTTTTTTAGACTGTGAGAGTTATTATTATTATTATTATTATTATTATTATTATTATTATTATTATTATTATTATTATTATTATTATTATTATTATTATTATTATTATTATTATTATTATTATTATTATTATTATTATTATTATTATTATTATTATTATTATTATTATTATTATTATTATTATTATTATTATTATTATTATTATTATTATTATTATTATTATTATTATTATTATTATTATTATTATTATTATTATTATTATTATTATTATCAACTTTGTTAGAAGAAACTACTCAAGTTACAACTTTTTTATCCAACCCGATAGTGGTTTAGTTCCTTCTTCAATATGGAGGTGTCAGGTTGTTAGGAGAAGGCTTGGCTTGTAGGGTCAAGGTGGTTAGTTCCTTATAAGTTTGGGGTTGTTAGGCTGTTTGGGAAGACTTGCTTGGAGGGTTATGTGTTTTGTAATTCAAAATATTTGAATTTGTGGATTAAAACCTTCTGGATGAGAGGACTAGATATAGCCAAGTTGGTGGTGAACCATAATAAATCTATGTCCAATTATTTATGCTTTCATTGTTTGCTGCCTTTGAACCCGATTGCTTTTTATCTAAATAATTCATAAAATCCAACCAACCTTTATTAAATTAGCAAAAAATTATCAACTTTGTAAAACACAATTCAATGCCACCTTCTCGTGTTTTCACCTTCATCAACAACATAGATAATTTTGTTCTTCAGTACCCAAATTTGGTTGGGTCTTGGTTTGTTAGTCTTGAAAGGTTTCTTGTTTTTCCTTGTGTTTAACTGGGGACAAGATATTTTGGAATGACCTTTCTTTGAGCAAAAAATACATAAAACACCAGGTTTGATAAATTCATACTTAGTTACTGTTTCTTGGTATTCTAGACCTCTTTTACCATTTCTACTAACTCCATAAGTCATAGAAGCATATTGCTTCTTTCTATATTGTTAGCTAGAAAGTCTTAGAATGCTAATTCATATTTATCAGAATTACATATGACCTTTTTTGAAGGTTTTGAGACATGAGTATCTTTTAGAGTTGTATTTTATGTTTTAAGCTCAACACTTTTATTTTTTAAAACATTAATTTCTGCAGCGATGTTTGCATTAACTTTTCTTAGATAGAAATTGTGGTTTTTATCTAAGAAATCATTTATGGCTGTAATTAATTCAAATCAGGTTAAGTCAAAAACTACCTTCATTTCTTCATTTGTTGAATCACTTCCATAGTCAAAATGAGAGTTAGAATTATGATTAGTGTTTGATTTAGAGTCATAGTTAGTATGAGCCACTAAAGCCAAATCTGCTTGTTCTTCATCATCATAGGATTCATCAGAATCATCTTATGTCGTCATCAAAACCTTCTTCTTGGGTGAAGTCTTTCCTCTAATGTTTTCCTTTTTCCCTATTTGGACATTCAGAGTTGACTTCCTCATGTTCATTGCAACCATAACAAATGATGTTTTTCTTGTCAAACTTGCCATCCATTCATCTACTGGACTGCTTGGAATTTCTTTAAGGGAACAGCTGCTTTCTATTGTGCCACATCCTCTGATTTGTTTTGGATACGAAAGGCAACTCTTCATCCTTTGAGCCCATATTCTGGTCATCTGAATCATTATCCTTTAATTCTGATGTTACCTTCAGAGCCTTCTTCTGCCTAGATTTCAAAGCCAAAGTCTTCTGCTTATGCTCATCCTTTACAAGCTCAATTTATTGTGATCTCAAGGAGCTAATCAATTCTTCCAATTTAAAAGTATTCAGATACTTTGCTGAAAACATTGTTTATGTTGGAAACAAGTTGGTTTTACATTTTGAGTTTTGATGTTAACAAAAGTATTTTATGAAAACAATATATTTGACTTCAAAGAGTGTGAAAGAAGATTCATGTAATTGAAGAAAATCTAAAATAAGATTGTATTCCAAATTATAATTGATGAAAATCTAAAATAAGATTTGATTCAAACTTATAATTGAAGAAAATCTAAAATAAGATTTAATTCAAATTTATAATTGATGAAAAATCTAAAATAAGATTTGATTCATATTTATAATTGAAGAAAATCTAAAATAAGATTTGATTCATATTTATAATTGAAGAAAATCTTTGACCAAGTTGAAAAGAAGATATGGTTAAGATTTGAAGAATATTTGATCAATATTTAATGAAGATTTGAAGAATATTTTATCAGCGTTTAATGAAGATTTAAAGAATATTTAATAAACATTTAAGGAAGATTTGAAGAATATTTGATCAACATTTAATGAAGATTTGAAGAATGTTTGATCAACATTTAATGAAGATTTGAAGAACATTTGATCAACATTTAAAATTCAAAAGTCTGGGGTTGTCAGTTTGTTTGGGAAAACTGGCTTTGAGGGTCAGATGCTTTGTAATTCAAGGTATTTGTATTAGTGGATTAAAGTCTTTTGAATGAAGGGACTGTATGTAGTCAAGTAAGTGGTGACCAGGATAAAGCTATATGTCAAATTATTTATGCTTTCGCTACTTGTTGCTTCTAAATCTGATTGCTTCTTATCTAAGTAATTCATAAAAATCAACCAACCTTCATCAAATTAGCAAAAAGTTATCAACTTTGTCAAACACAATTCAACCCCCATTCTCGTGTTTGCACCTTCAGTTTCAATGTCTTCATTTTCTTCCAACTGAAATAGTTCATATATTTTGACTAGGAGGTTGGCATTTTCTTCTTGAACTTGCTTGCTTCCTTCATAAGTCAGAACCAAATTGTCATATATGCTTTTTGGTTTTTCTCTGTTAGTGCATTTATCAAACTCCTTCAAGATGATTGCATTTATCATGAAGGTTCTAGAATGGTGATGCATTTTATACATCTTCTTTTGTTTAGCATTCATCTCTATTCTTGGAATTTCAGTGCCACCAGTATTTGTTGGAGCAGTGTAGCCATCTTCAACTAAGTCCTAAAGTTTAGGATCTTGTGAGATAAAGAAGCTTTTGAGTTTCTCCTTCTAGTAGTCAAATCTTTCTCCATCTAACATAAGTGAGGCTTCTTCATCGAATCAAGACATGTTGAATCCTTTGATCTTCCCTCAAACACTATAAGTGCTCAACTTTGAGATTGAGCACTTGATGCCAATTGAAGGTGCAAACATGAGAATGAGGGGTTGAATTGTGTTTGTCTAAGTTGGATTCTTATTTATTATTTATTCAAGAACCGGTTCAAGTTGGTGATTGTAATTAAAATAGAGGTAGTATCAATCAGGCTTAAATAATTAGAGGCAACAATAAAGTAAATAGTGTAGAAGTAAAGTGACACAAGTAGATTTATCCTAGTTCACCACCAACTTGGTAACTACATCCAATCCTTTCACTTAGAATGATTTAACCAATAATTAAAATCCTTGAATTACACAGTACCTGGCCCTATAAGTCATTCTTTTCAAAACAATCTAAAACCTTCAAACGTTTTGAGACAAACAAACACCTTGACCTTACAAGTCAAGTTTTCTCCACACAACATAAAAACCACAGATTGTTGAAGCAAACTACACTTTGACCCTACAAGTCAAGTCTTCTCAACACATCCTGAAAATCACATATTGCTTTAGGAACATTAAAGCCACCATTAGATTGGGTTACACCAATTTGAAACGTGTTGTATTTTTCTTCTACTAAGTAGATTGTTACAATGTAATTTTCACACTTAAACACTTAAAAAATATTTCTTTTAGCAAGTGCTTCTCTAGAACTTAAACCTTTGAACTTTAATACTTTGAAAATTTGAGCTCTTAATAGTTTTTCAGAATTCTATGGATTTATGAGTTTGTGAGTTCATGATTTCTTCTTCATTCTTAAGTATCTATTTATAGAATAGATCAGGGTTTCACTTTTGTCCTTGTAAAATCTGGATCATATATTTCTTTGGAACAAATTCTGAATGTATTTTTTGTGAACAAATATTGAGTGTATCTTCTTGTGAATAATTATGAATGTTTCTTATTGTGAATAATTTTGTGTGTATCTTCTTGTGAACAAATTCTGAGCTTATCTTCTTAAAATTCTGAGCATACCTTATTCTAGGCAAGTTTTGAGCATATCTTCTTGTGAACAAATTATAAGCATATCTTCTTGTGAACAATATTTTTACCATATCTTCTTGCGAACAATATTTTGACCATATCTTCTTGTGAACAATATTTTGACCATATCTTCTTTTCACATTGGTCAAAGATTTCCTTCAATTTTAATTATTAATCAAATATAATTTGAGATTGTGTTTCAAAAACTTATTCACGCGAATTTTCCTTCATACTCTTGATTTATTGGAGCACGAATGAATTCAGGCTTGTTCTTGAATATTCAGAAATTCTAATTCGGTTAAGTCTTTTCTTTCGAATGAATTCTTTCAATCAAAGTCGTTGAATTTCCACTAGAGCCATTGACTTTCTTGTTGGAGTGAGATGTTGTGTTTCTTGGACAATAAAAGACAGAGGCAGAATTGTGTGACTTAGAATTGATGGCTTTGGGAGAATCACATTGTTGAATCATCAGAGTCAGTGCAACGTTAGAGGTTGCATTTTGAATGTGTTGCAATTTTTTATTAGGGGAATGTGAGCTGTGAATGCATGGCTTGAACAATCTCTTAAGAGTTAATGATAGCTTCATTTAAAACATCAGAGACATGCTGAATTTGTGCACATCGGAGGTACACAAGGGATTTATAGGCATGCTTCAAATTCAGTCTTGAGATCCAGTTTTAGAGCTATTGTTCGATCTAGATATCTGAGGCACTCTTCAGACCCAAACATCATAGTCATTCTTCGTATCCTTTAGAGGTATGTTGCTTTCTGAGCCATATGAAGCCATTAGTTCAAACAAATTGTTCTCATAAAATACCTTTGTTAACATCAAAATCACAAGAGGAAAACCAACTTGGTTCCAACAACCTTGCTTTAAACAGTATACGCAACTAGGATCAAGTAGGTCAACCTTAGAAATGACCTAGATCTTTGCATTTATAGCAGATGATTCTTTTCATGTTTGATTTTTCACTTATTTCACTGCTATTTTGGGATTACATGAAATCTCTTTTGGTAAAGGATTTCTTCATATTATTCCACATGCAATGAATTTTCCTTCAGATGAATGAAAACTCTTCATCATTTGAGTTTTCAGTAGCTTGCAGGGCCTTGGAGCTAACCTTATTTCTTTGGGACTTCACAGCTCAAGATTTTGGCTTCTTCTTAGGCTCATCTTCAACCCGTTCAATCTCATGGGATTTTAGTGAACTCGTTAGCTCTTCAAAAGGCAATTTGTTTAGATCTTTAGTCTCTTGAATTTATGTTACTTTTGGTTTTCATTTGCTGGGAAGACTTCTTAGAATTTTTTTTACGTGGTCAGAGGTAGTGTAACTCTTTTGGAGAACCTTCAATCCGAAAACCAGAGTTTATAATCTAGAAAACATTTTCTCAAAATGTTTTCATTTTCTTTCATCTAGAACAATTCATATTTCCTGAGAAGTAGATTTTTCTTAGCTTCCTATACACGCTTATTTCCTTCGTCATTGAGAACAAGAGCTATGATACTCTTTGTTGTTGTATTTTTTGAACTCTTTGAATGAGATATCAATAATCATAAATGTCCTATCTTTATTATGCATCTTGAATTGTTTCTTTTGATCAACATTGAGATCCTTTATGGATATGTCGACACCAACATCTTCTTTTGGAACCTCATAGCCATTTTTGACTATGTCCTAGAGTTCAAGATTATGTGAAATGTAGAAACTTATGAGCCTTTCTTTTTAGTACTCAAATTTTTCTCCATCAAATGTAGGAGACTTGTTAACATTTTCACCTCTAACTTCATCACTAGAGTTAGTCATAATAATAAAGATCTTTTCTCAAACACGGTTAAGTAGTCAGCTTTGAGACCGAGCTCTGATGCCAATTGTAGAACGAGAAACACAAGAAAGGGTGAGTTGAATTGTCTTTTATTTTGAAAACGTTTTCAAAAAGAGTAAAACAAAGTGATGAGAAAGAGCAAATAAAGTAGAAACACAAAACCTACGAATCCTTCGTTCTAAAGGACCAAGTCTAACTCCTCAAGTTGTTACACTTCACATAAATTATAAACCACTTATTGAAACCACATGTTAGTTTTAGTCAAAACCTGAGTTCATTTTGTGTAATATTTGTGACTGTAAAAATTTTGATGTGTTATGAATAGAATAATTAGAATATGTATTTCTTTTGAACTAATTAAGGGAAATCGAGTCAATCAACTTTAACCATCTTCGTCCTGCGATGAGTAACAATGTGAATATCCTTGAGATTCAATGACTCATTTTGCGAATTACTGGCCGCGCTATGCGAAACAAAGATAAAGTATTAGTTGTAGTAAACCTCGTATCGCTATGCGAAAACCATTTTGATGTGCAATATGCTCATAAATACTTCATTCAATAATCCATTTCGTCGTGAGAATTAACGCACATCATGCAAAACTGTCGTTAGCGATCAATTTAATGTGAGTCTCACCATGCAAATGTGTCTTATCATCATGCGAAGACGTCAAAAATATAACACTATAAATAGTCACTTGTTCTTGCAGAACTAACAAGTAACTTGGTATTTCCAATAAATAGTCACAAATGTTTGGTTTCCATCACTTTTTAATTTCAATTAGTTTAAGTCTCAATCCCTCCATGTGTAACTAATTAATTTCCACCCTATAGGGGCTTTGTTAGTGGTTCATCCATGTTCACTTATGATTTCACATATTCGATCCATATTATTTTATGCTTTAACATTGGTTTTACTACATTATGACCCATTTGAATATGTCTATTTTTACCATTGAATCACAATGTCATGTCACCACTAGAGTTGGTTTTATTCCTAAAGGAATATTAGCTATGAGACTTCTTAACCAGTCAACCTCACTACTAGCCAATTCCATAGCTATGAACTTCTGTTCCATAATAGATCTATCAATTATGGATTGTTTGACTGATTTCCATGCGATCTCACCTCCACCGATTGTAAATACATAATTCATTAGTGGATTTTGTCTCATCTCGCAGGTTTCATAACTCTAGCAAGTGCTTCTTAATGATCACGACTATAAATATGTCTACACAATCTACTTATTGCAAATGCAATATCATGTCGAGAAAAATTCGTCAAATGCATTAAGCTCCCAATAATTGGTCATATTGAGTTTGATCAACATGATCACCTTTATGCTTTTTTAATTGAGAGTTGCATCATAAAGGGCACTCACTATTGTTCTTGAGATAGTATTATACCATCATTCTTACTATTATAAGTTTCTCAACATATTGTTCTTGAGATAGTATTTTACCATCATTCTCACGTATGATTTTAACTCCAAAAATTAGACTTCCTTCACCTATGCCTTTCATTGCAAATTTAGAAGCAAGAAAGACTCAGATTCTAATTAGTAATTACATTATCAATATAAGTATCACAAATGAGGATGTCATCAACATATAAACATATAATCACACGTTGATTGTTCATAGATTTATTGAACACACATTTATCGACTTCAATTCATGAAAATCCATCACTAATAAAAACTTTATTAAATTTTTCATGCCACTATTTTGGTGCTTGTTTTAAACCATACATTGATTTAAGAAATTCGTAAATTTTATTTTCTTGACCAAAAACTCCACATCCTTTTAATTATAAAATTTTTTCCTTCAAAATTACCATTAAAATAAATTGTTTTTACATCCATCTGAAAATATAATAAAGTTTATAAATAGAAGCAAGAGCCATTAAAATATGAAACGATGAAATTTTGATTACTAGAGCAAAAGTACGAAAATAATCGTATTTTCCAATAGTGGATGTTGTCTTTGAAGAAAAAATTGTGTTAAAAGTAGTGATGGATGATGTTATAACAGGTTTAACTAATGGTCAATTTTTTAGGAACTAACTTAGTTCAATGTCATGTCCAACTTAGAAGTTAATCTAGCCAGTCTAAATGTTACTAAGAAGGATAAGGATATCAATTTGTTTATTACATTGAATCCTACTATATCCAATGATTTGACGTTGATGGGTAGACTGTGGAATTATGCTAATGATTACTTGGAACATATTTTGTTTTGCCTAAGTTATCCTTTCTAAGGTACAGTCATGAGGAAGAAACAGGGGCATATATAAAATATTTGCATAACATTGCAAAATTAATTGGTGTGGATTATTATGAATTCTATTATTCAAATATTATTATATTTCACTCCAATTTTATTTGGTACAGTTTTGTTTCATAAACGAAACAATAATAATAATTCAACTATATAGAAGCCATTTGTTGGATATTAATCGGATGACAGTCATTTTCCGGGCCATTAACAGCTCTCCAAGCAAAGACATAAACAGCAGATTGTGTTGGATGAAAAGCATCCCAGAACACATATTGGTTTCTGTTTGCACATGGTAATTGATATGGGAGGCATGATATTTGTCCTCCACTCCTTCCTAGTCCACAACAAGCTCTGTCTATAACATTGAATTCTGCAAAACAACAAAAACATAACCAACACCATATTATTATTATTTAATCAAAATCCAACATCTCCAAAATTAATAAGTCTCAACTTTTAGTATTGTTATTGAGTAAACAACTATTTTCAATCCTAAAATTGCAAGTGTTATTGAGTAAACAACTATTTTCAATCTCTAAAATTAATAAGTCTCAATTTAAGTTTTTAAAAAGTATAAACTTGCATTTAGTGTTCTATGTGACATGACATCAATGTAGACAAACTACTGTGTCACTTATTGTGACACATCAACATTTCTAACAACACTACTTCACAGAAGAAATATTTTAACTAATGTTAAATAACGTGAGAGAACAATTTGATAGTTCATAAATCTAGAGTCCCAAATTAACCAACACTTACAATTTCGCAACTCATAATTGTGGTTTACTCGACTACTATTATATCTTACCGTAGGCAGAGGGGTTATTAATAATATCACCAAAGATACCATAAGTGTTTCCATAAACAGAGATGGAATCTGGATGGTCTTTGTTCATCTGGTCCACCATTGATCGGAGTCCTGTATTGAAAGTTCCAACCATTTGATTTAACAAATCAAAGCACCTTCCTAGTGGTGCTAAAGGACTTGCTCTTTGATTAGGTATGCAACCGATTGGTCCAATTCCTGCTAAGAAGAACTTCCTCAATCCTAAGTTGTATAGAGCCTGAAATACAATATATAATTTAATTATTTCATTATCAACATGTTTAGGGTCTTTATAATTAAATAGTTTAAAATTATAGCGTTTTTTATTTTACTCTCGATAAATTTTTTTGTTTAGATTTAGTTCCCGTTTATTTAAAAACTGTTATTGTTTTTAATGAGTCCTAGACAGAGTAATTACCTGAATTTGCTGCATATAGCTGTTGACAAGAAGATTGCCAAATTGTGGGGCAGAATAATTCAAACTACTGGCATACAATCCAGGCAGGAGGTAGTTGTTGATGTAGTCATTGCTTCCAGTCACCACAATTGCTAGAGACTTTGCTAAATATTGATTCAATGTTGTAGCATTCATCATTGTTCTATATTGATTCAATGTGCTCTCAAAGTTCAGGACTTGCCTGTTCAAGCTATGCCTTTCACCCTGCACCACATCATTGAAGTTTAAAAGGCATATTAACAATAAAGTAAATATTAAAAAATTAATCTATGAGAGTTACTCTCTCTGTCTCGAATAAAATATAAAAAAAAATGTAGCTGAAAAATTGATATATTTAGAATTAAGATTAAATGCATCATTTTAGAAAATTTTTTTGCTTATATCTTTTTTTTATATATATAAATGAAAAGGTTAGATGAGTTCGGTTTTAGAGGCTCAAGGCTCAAATAGCGCTGACAGAGGTATTTACAGATCACCTATTAAAGAGGTTCTCACATCGGCAGCGGGAGTTAAACACGCGACTTTGTGGGTTTGAGTCAATTCCTTATCAATTGAACCAACCTTAATTGATTTGTATTTTATTTCAGATGAAGTAGAATTAGAAATTTAGGGGAAACTAATTAGCTATGAGTGCATTGGTCATAGCATTCACAAGGACTGACTAATTAAAACTTTCAATTTTTGGATCTAGATCATCTACCGTCAAAAGATTTCATATTTGTTGTGTAGTCGAGTAATTCAGACAATCAAATCATCCCTAGGAGACTCGATCTCGATTTGACATTCTGAATTGAAATTCATAACATGAATTGTCCGATCTCGATCATAATAAATTAAATTAAAAATAAATATAATAATTTAAAACGTGAATCTTTCAAAGTGAATCTGATATTCTGAATTGTTTGCCATGTGATTTTCATACCACACAACCACATCCCTAAGTTTTGAGCAGCATATCCAAATAATAATTGTTGAAACTCTCTAATATGGTAAAATAAAAAGTTAAGAATAATTGAAACAAGTATGTAAAGTACATAGTGTCTCCCTGAGTCATCAAGAATGCCACTAGAAGCTGATGCATAATTGACTCCATTAAGTATTTTAGATCCAACACTAGAAGGGTCTAAAAAAGGTGGAGGAGAAGGAACACCAAGCATGTCTCCTATAAAATTAAAAATAAAAAAAAATTATAGCAACATGAAATAAAAAAAAAAAAAATTGATGTCCATATAAATGCAAAGTCATTATTCTAAGAGTAATTAAATAATTTACCAATGAAGTCAATGAGGGATTTTCCATTTGAAAATCTCCCTGTATTACCCTTGCTGTAATCAATACCATATGGATAAAAGTTTGATCTTGCCAAGGTCCTTAGAAAGTTGTTGTTACCAACATCAACAACTGAATCTCCAAAAACAAACAAAGCAGGAACCCTTTGTGAGTTCACTTCAACCACCCCATTAAAACATAGCAACATTAGAATTAGAAGCACCATATTTTCACATAAACCCTTAATGTCCTTCATTTTAATTCTGGAAAATAATGAAGCAAAATCTTATGTCAAAGTTTTAGGTTGAAAATGGAACAAAGTTTAATCGTATATATAAAGGTGGTGAATTTTGTTTTCATCGTTATACTAACAAAATACGCGTGCATTTTAAGAAACAGGTACAAAAATCATAGCCGACCTCATCATTTTACTTACTTCATTGTCTTTACTCACGCTTTTTCTTGATATTTTTATTAACACTTTTCCGTTTTCTTTTTCTTTTTTTTCTTTGGTTGTAACACGAGTTTTGGCGTGTCGTCTCATCAATTTTGATGGATGTTACTATTTCATCACAATTGTTCCGTGAATTCATAGTGAAGGAGGCAACCACAAGTGTTTTTCTCAAATTTTGTAAGGAAAGAATTTGCGAAATCTTAAAGGATATTAATTGCCTTCAAGCATTAAGAAAACAAAAAATGCGGAAAGTATCAATGCATGGAATACGGTATGCCATTTGGTTTATTCAACACGATTTGTTCGGAAGAACATATCTTCGAATCTTGATTGAAACAATATTTAATAAGACTTTATTTATTTCTTAATCAAACTCCGAAGTAGTATAACCTATTCCTTTAGAAACTAGAGAGTTTTTTTTAAGACGCAAAAAAAATTATAATTATATTAGGAAACTGCATCGAATCACAAGTAATGCATGAAAACAGCTATTACAACATTGCTTGTCATGTACATTTACAAACGAATAATCACCAATTCAATGAGTAAAACAAACCCAACATGACCCAAGAAAACCAACACATCATCAACCTACCCTTATTTCACTTCATTTAGCCAAAACTCATGACAACCTAAATGGCTAGCAGTTATGCTAAGGCACATTAGCAGTTTTAAACATTGTCCATCCCTCATCTAATAATTCAAACAACTAGCACCTATGCAAAGACACACATTAGTTCTCTGACAAGAATAATGTTCTGCCTTTCTAACCAAATCACTCAAATGCAAGCAAACCAAATGACATTGAACTTTTCCACCTTCACGCTGCCATTGTCGCAAAGACCTACAAACTAATGGAAGTTCCCCACTGTAGTATTATGCAGAGCAGTAGGATACTTCAGCCAACGTTAATAGAATATGCAAAATCTTCATATCAAGTCATGAAATAGAGGAAAATAGAGATAACTTTTATATTGATCAAATGAGAAATATGATTACAATAGTAGGTATAATAATATACTCACATTAAAACAATTAATTTCTAACTAAGATAACTAACTTGTAACTAACACCTAAATAAAGTAACTAACTTACAACTAATTTTATATCACTAATAAACATAAGACCACATAACAAACTTGTTTCATTACATTACAATAAAAAATAAGTGCAAAACATTTCCTCCCCTTGCACAACCAAAAACACATTTTGATTGCGATTCATTCAACATTCCTCTCTTGATTAAAATCCTTCATTGAAATCTTATTTTGTAACAGTCTCCACACCAAAATAGCCACCTTGAATGAATCAAATTTGTTCCAAACCTTTGTAAAGTTCAAGAAAAATTCATCTATAGCTCTTT
>NC_021165.2:50981808-51008324 GCF_000331145.2 Cicer arietinum
CCTTATTGTTTCATACACTTCTGTAACAGAATAATCACCTTTTCCCCACATCTATCTATCAGAACTCCCAGTTCTCAACACTATGCCAAGTTATTTTTCTTTAAGTTCAGCTTACAACTCAATCTCATCTTGAATAAGTGTGCTACTCCATCTCATATTCTTAAGCTTTTTTTTTTCTTCAAATAATAATGTCGAATAACTATTCTTTAAATGTACCTCTTCACACCATGGATCCACCCAAAGAAGCGTTTCGTCCCCATTCCATAAGTCTCAAATTAATTTTCTTAATAACCCCCCAAATTCCTCTTTCAATATTTTGCAAGTTTTTCCAGCACACAGAACAATACCTTCCTCCCCTATTAATTATGTCATTTGTCTCGCTAAAGCTCTTAACTAAAGACTGTTTTTCAAATAAAGAATTCTCTATTCCCATTTACTTAAAAGCCCTAAGTTGAAAGCTCTCAAATTTTTTACACCCAATCCCCTTCCTCTTTCCGTTGATAGACTTTATCTTGCACTACAAATTTTTTTGTTGCTATTTTGCAATAGTTTTAACAGCTTCTAACATAGTCTTTAAAAGCACCTATTTTTTGTTACAAGAAGGTATTGCGACGGTTACGAACTGCCGCTGTGTTGCGTAGCGCTGTCACTGCAGAGAGAAAGGAAGCAGCGTCGTTCCACTCATTTTATGGCTCCTTAGTTTTATTTTCTTCTTTGGTAGTTTGGGCAGATTGAGATACTATGACTTAACCACAAAATGAAAACGCGCGCAAGCAAGAGATTGAGATATTGAGAGAGATTAAGAGTTAAGAGATTTTGGGGATTTGACATTATCTGAGAAACTGATTTGGGAAATTTGGAATTTGGGGTTTTTCAGCGGGCAGGCAAGACAAATGAGAATGTGGGACATAAATTGAGAAACACACAAGTTGTGATTACATTAAAGGAAGGCGGCGGTCGATGGAAATCGTCCCATGATCTGTGGCAACGAGGAAGTGTGGACGGTCCTGCCATAACTGTCATGGGCTATGCGAGCAATATTTAAAATTTCTTGTAGTGTTGTTAGAATCCAAGTTAGTTTGAACAACAAATTACCCCAAACTATTTCGATGTTTACAAAAGTTATTTTATAGTAACAATTTATTGTGCTAATAATTTATTTAAAGATGCATTCTACCGTCACGAGAATTAAACGTTTTTATGATGCATCATCAGATGAATAGAGAAGTTAAACAAAGCAATTACATCAATACTCTATTACATCAATTAACATGTCATCTTGCCTTTTCTATCAACATACGTTGATTTAATCATGAAGAAAAATTTGGATAAGCTTTTAATGCGGATTCAAAATCTTTAAAGATTTGATACAAGTTGTTAATTCACATGCTGATTTCATGCAATCCCAACAACAGTCAGAAACCCTAATGAACTATATTCAGATATGAGATTTCTGTATTCGAATACGACAAGATGATTTTCTCTACTGACTTTCACTATATTCGGATACGAGATTTATGTATTCGGATACGACAGGATGATTTTTGCCACTAACTTGCATTGTATTCGGATACGAGATTTCTGTATTCAGATAGGACAGGATAATTTTTGCCACTGACTTGCACTGTATCCGGATACGAGATTTCTATATTCGGATACGATAGGATAATTTTTGCCACTGCTTGCACTTGTATTCAGATACGAGATTTTGGTATTCGAATACGACAGTGCAGTTTTGTCAAAAACTTCATTTTTTAACTTTGATTATGCATATTTGTCATATGAAAACCCTTTCAATGAGCATTCTAAGATGAAAGATTATTTTATGCATTTAAAATATAAATGTTAAGTGATATTTGTTAATTTTGGTTGGTGACCATTTACAATTATTGTGGAAATCTAGGTTTTGCCCTCATATGAGAACCAGGATCGTTCTACCGGGTAGTACTCTGGAGATGCCCGCACGTAGTTAGACATACCTGACCGAAGTTGTGTCAGGAGGATCTTGCGGGTCGCTGGAGATCACCCGGGTTGTATAGTTTTTGTAGCATGATCATATTAGATGGTTGTATAGGGGCTAGATGTCTTTCTTTTGCAGTTGTATTTATTTCAATTTAGAAGATTGTACATATACCTTATATTGTCAGCTTAACTTTTATTTTGATGGGTCCATGTTCCACTTTTTGATGTGACATGGGGAAAGTCGAGATTCTTGGGGCAGTGCTTTTATGCAGGTGTCTGTCGAGAATGCCCCAGGGGTATGAGCTATGTCTGATAGGTCTCATAGCCCCGGTGTATTTTGCTATTTAAATACTTTGGATTTTTCTTTTAAAAACTATTTATGCTGCTTGTAAATATTGTTGACTTTTGTTGTTGTGTTACAACTTAAATATTTTATCCAAAAGTATTTTATAAATTTGTTTTGAAAAAAAAATTACATTTGCGCTGTTAAAACTCGGGGTGTTACATTAGTGGTATCAGAGCTTTTGGTTTAGGTTGTAGGTCAACCTGTAGGTTGGGAGTCGTTATCTAATCATGTGTCGGGGTAACTTGTCTGAGTTGTCAGATTTGGTGTAGTTAATATGTCTTGGTGTAGTCGAAAGTTAGTTTTGGAATTATTCTAAGTGGTATTAAGATTTCTTCTTGAGGTTGGTTTTGAGGAAACAATGTCTCCAAGAAGGAATGACGCTGCAAGAGTGAACGTCAATAGGGATGATCAAATGGATGAAGCTATGAATAACATGGATGTTTTTGTTGTTGCACAGGAAGTTGCAAAGACTCTACGAGATCTGGAGAAGATGGAAAAAGAGATATGTGCTGCTGCGTCAAGGGGATTGGAAGATTTTCGTTGTTACCATCCTCCAAAGTTCAAGGGTGATGAGCACTCAGAAAAATCTGATCAGTGTATTCAAGAAGTGGAAAAGATCTTCGAAATGACGAATTGTCAGGCAAGGTCGAAGCGAATCGTGACGGCATGAGATTTATGAAGTGGTTCCAAGGACATAGAGGCTATGTTGTTGGTGGTAACTCGAAGATGATGGGTATTGATGGATTAACGTTAGACGGATAGGCGATTTCATGTAAGGATCTAAGTGGAGAGCTTTTTAAGAAGAGTATTAGATGTTCGCCTAGTAGATTTTAGGATGAGATTGGGATTCTATTTGGAATAGCATCTGGTGCTTAGGTGTCAACGAAAGAGGCTTGTATTGACGTTAAGGGGTGTTGTACATTAGAGGTAAATACTACCTTGGTTAGATAAAATACGCTTTGAGGAATAGTTGATATCTTGAGGGGTAAGGTCGAGCATTCGAGTTAAACTAGATTCGTGACTTAGATTGTTAAGTATGAATCTCATGACGATTATAGGAATGAGACTATATATTTCGTTGGTAAGTGACAAATCTTTGTGTGGTTTAGGAGATGGTAAGTATGCATAATGATTTTAAATGAAACTATAGACGTGTAAGTGTGAATTTTGGGTGAGGTCTGGATAAACACAAGGAGTTAAGCCTTGATGTATTGAACCATATGTTACTACTAAGTGGCATTGGAAGTATAGAGTACAAGAATACTTAGAGATTGTAGCAATGTAAGCTTTGAGTTTCTATTAAAGGATAGTAATTACTAGGAGAGTGTGAATATTTTGATAAGTCGAAGGGATTATTCAAGATTTGATTTGGGACCCTAAAATGGTTGATTTTTAAGTCGATGATTTAAAATCCACAAGGTTGGGTGGAGGACCAAGTAATGCCTAAAACTTTATAATCGAGGGTGTTGAGGTAGGCAAGTGATAAATAGTTTGTGTTAAGGATGGAAGTGTTTGAAGATTTACTAAAAATGTTGTGTTATTATTAGAAAAGTTTCATTAGTGAGATTACTAAGACGATTAGAGTCAATAATGAATAAGACCTTGTATTGTATCTTAAGATGAAATGGATGAAATTAGGCGATGTGATGAGTATTTGGAGATTTCGAGGATCAAATTTTAGAATTTTATTCAATGATAGAAAGTGAAAAAGAAGAAATGTAACAAATGATTTATGGTTTAGTTGTTGGTCTTGGGAAGTCAAGCGTTAAGATTTAAAATGTGTGTTTCAGTGACTAGATGGACAATTAAAGGTATGTGGGTCTTTGAGATATTTTACTGCAAAGTTATGACGATGAAGTTTATAGATAATTATTTCTTAGGAAATGCTTATTGGGAACATTTGAGAAATAGTTCTTTAGGACATTCGATAGTCATGATTCTTTCGGTTTGTATCTCGGTGAAGGTTAAGAAGGAATAAGAATCCAGCGAGTGAACCAAATTTTGGAAAATGTGCCAAGAAAACTTGTTGGAGCAGAGATGTAGCTTATGACAATTACAGATTCATGAAAGCAATTATCTCACCTATAATTCAGACATTGTTATTATAAGGGTGTGCAAATGATACAAAGGCACTACTTGAGTGCATGTCATGAGGGTTGCTATTGTGTTCGTCAATCAACAGAGTTAAATGTTTGTTTGGTAGGGAAGAATTGAGCATGAAAAGGAAAATATATTCGGATACGAGATTTCTGTATTCGGATACGACAAGATAATTTTAGCCACTAACTTGCACTATATTCGGATACGAGATTTCTGTATTTGGATACGACAAAATAATTTTTGCCATTGACTTGCACTGTATTCGAATACATGATTTCTATATTCGGATACGACATGATAATTTTTGCCACTAACTTGCACTGTATTCGGATCCGAGATTTCTGTATTTGGATACGACAGGATCATTTTTGTCACTAACTTGCACTTGTATTCGGATACGAGATATCTGTATTCGAATACGATAATGCAGTTTTGTCAAAACTTCATTTTTTAACTTTGATTATGTATGTTTGCCATATGAAAACCCTTTCAAGGAGTATTCTAAGATGAAAAATTATTTTGTGCATTTAAAATATAAATGTTAAGTGATATTTGTTAATTTCGGTTGGTGACCCTTTAGAGTTATTGTGGAAATCTGGGCTTTACCCTCAGATGAGAACCAGGATCGTCCTATCGGGTAGTACCCTGGAGATGCCTGCATGTAGTTAGACATACCTGACCGAAGCTGTGTCAGGAGGATCTTGTGGGGCGCATGGCGATCACCCGGGTTGTATAGTTTTTGTAGAATGATCAGATTAGATGACTGTATGGGGCTAGATGTCTTTCTTTTGCGGTTGTATTTATTTCAAATTAGAAGATTGTACCTATACCTTATATTGTCAGCTTGACTTTTATTTTGATGGGTCCATGTTCCACTTTTTGATGTGATGTGGGGAAAGTCAAGATTCTTGGGACAGTGCTTTTATGCAGGTGTCTGCCGAGAATACTCCAGGGGTGTGAGCTATGTCTGATAGGTTTCATAGCCCCGGTGTATTTTGCTGTTTAAATACTTGGGATTTTTGTTTCAAAAACTATTTCTGCTGCTTGTAAATATTCTTGATTTTTGTCGTTGTGTTACGGCTTAAATATTTTATCCAAAAGTATTTTATGAATTTGTTTTGAAAAAAAAAATATTACATTCGCGCTATTAAAAATCGGGGTGTTACAAGGCATCCCTTGTTTCATGGGGAAATATTTAAGTGCTTGAGAAACTAGTTGAGAATTTTCTACATCTCACATGATCCTAAACTTTGGAACACAGTCGATAAGTTCACTCAAATCTCATGAGATTGAACTAGTGGAAGATGAACCAAAAAGGAAAACAAAGTGTTTTGCTCTCAAACTCAAAGGCTCTGTGATAAGTTAGACCATGAAGATTTGTGGTTCATTTCATATAAAATCCAACATGTGAGGAACAACTAGAAGAAATCATTTCCCAAAAAGGATTTCATACGATCCACAAATAATAGAGAAAGTATAGAAATTCTGAAATGAGGAAAATCACTTGCTATGGATGCAAAGAACCAAGACATTACAAATAAGAATGTTCTAAGCTTGAGAAAGGAAATTCTCAAAGAAAATACTTCAATATAAATAAATAAATAGCCTTATGGCTACCTATGATGACTTTGATGCATCCTCTGATGAAGATGAAGAACATGTGAACATGGCTTTGATGACAAATGTCTACTTTAACTCTAACAACGAATTTGATGATGAGTGAATTGAGGTACTATCTGATCTATCTTGAAATGAACTTATAACTATGTTAAATGAGTTTCTGAGCAACAATCACAATGTCTACTCAAAACTAAAAAATCTAAAAAAAACTCACTTTATCATAACAGACAAGTACAATTCTCTTGAAAAAGATTGTGCAAACTTACAAATCGGAAGTCTAACTCTGAAGGAAAATATCTCAAAAGCCGAAGAAGTAAGTACTTGTAATTCCATTAAGTATGAAAAAGCCTTTCAAGATTTTCTAGCAAATGGCATTGATAGAAGCAAACAACCTTCATTAATCTATGGTGTTAGCATAAACAACAAAAAAGGTATTGACTTTAAGGAACTAGAGGAAACACTGAAACTTAACTCACTTAAAATTGCTTCAGAGGAAACTCCAAAGCTTAACTCACCTGAAAATGTCTGCATCTACTGCTTAAAGATAAGTCATGATAAAATAACTGGTCTTATTTTGAAAACATGGAAAGACAAGACATCTTTCAGAACTGACAAACCAGGATCCAAAAATATGTGGGCACCTAAAAATAAAATAATCTATCTTGCAGATATCCTTTGTAAAAGAGTTGAAATACCACTCATGGTACTTGGACAATGATGTTCACGACACTTGACGGGAGAAAAGTGTATGTTCCAAAACCTAACCCTCAAGGATGGAGGAGTTGTAGGATTTGGAGGAAATCAAAAGGGTAAGATTATAGGGTGTGGCATAGTACGTAATGGTTATCTCTCATCTATTAAAAATGTTTTGCTAGTAAAAGGACTAATACATAACCCATTGAGCATAAGTTAATTAAGTGACAATGGTTATGATATTGTCTTCAATCAAAAGTTTTGTGAGACAATTAGTTAAACAAATGGATCAGTACTTTTTACTAGTTAGAGGAAAAACAATATTTACAAAATAAGGTTATCAGATTTGGAAAACAAGAAGTGAAGTGTCTCATGTCATTGAATTAAGAACAAATGATTTGGGACAAAAGGTTATGACATGCCAACTTGAGATTAATCTCAAAGTTGAAAAGACTTGCCCTAATCAGAAGTTTCCCAAATTTAAAATTTGAGTTAGATGTTCTCTTTGAGGCATGTCAGAAAGGGAAACAACTAAATCATCTTTTTCGTCAAAGAGCATTGTTTCCACTTCTAGATCACTTCAACTTTTACACATTGACTTATTAGGTCCAGTAAAAACTTCCTCTATTGGTGGTAAAATGTATGGACTTGTTTTTTTTATTACTATTCCAATTGTACATGGATAAAGTTCCTTAGACACAAGTATGAGTCACATAAAGTATTCACTTCACTATATTTTGCAACCAAGTGTAAAATGAAAAAGGTTTTAGTATTACAACTATTCTTTGTGATCATAACGGCAAGTTCAAAAATAAACCTTTTGAAGACTTGTGTGAAGATAATGGTATTATACAAAAAAAGTATTCTTTTAGAACACCTCAACAAAATGGTGTTGTATAAAGAAAAATGAGGTATTTCCAAAAAATGGCATGCACCCCGATTCCTGAAATGAATGTTGGCTAGCATTTTTGGGCAAAAGTAGTAAACACTACATGTTATACTCATAATAGAACCTACATAAGACATATTCTAAATAAGACACCTTATGAATTATGGAAAGGAATAAAACCCAACATTTCTTATTTTCAATAATTTGGTTGCACATGTTATATTTTGAACACCAAAGGAAACCTTGGAAAGTTTGATTCCTAATATTAAACGTGTATTGTTTTAGGATACTCAAAAAGGTTAAAAGTCTTTAGAGTATATAATATAGAAACATTGAGTGTAGAGGAATCAATCCAAGTCAAATTTGATGACAAACAGTTTGACCATACAAAGTCAAAGCATGATGAAGAATTTTCATATATACATATATCGAAGGAATCAGATGTATCAGAGGAAGCAACAAATGACCCTCTGAAGAATTAGAAAATGTACCCGACGATACAAGAACAATAACGAAAAACCATCCACAAGTCAAATTCACCAGGAATCTAAACCTATATGGAAATAAAATCTTCACATCTAGACTCCTTGATCATTGGAAACATTAAGTGATCCTATGAAGACCAGATTTGCTCATAAGGTAACATCTTAGAATCAATTAGAATTTCACTTTCATTTGCAGTTTTTTGAAAAATTATTTTATATAAAATAGATGCGAAAAGTGCATTCCTAAATGGTTATATAAATGAAAAAGTGTATGTCAAACAACCTCTTGACTTTGAGATAATGATTTCTCGTACCATATTTTTAAATTAAAGAAATCCTTGTATGGTCTGAGACAGGCTCCTAGAGCATGGTATGATAAACTAAGCAGTTTTCTTCTAAAAAATGATTTTGAGAATGGTGAGGTTGACACTACTTTATTTATAAAATCATCTAAGAATGATCTTCTAATTATCCAAGTATATGTTGTAATGTCATTTTTGGTTCTACTAATGAATTTGAGATGAGCATGATTAAAGAACTAAAATTATTTCTTGGAATCCAAATTCATCAAAGCTCAGATGAAGCATTCATTCATCAACGAAATACACTAGAGAACTTTTTAAGTAATTTAAGATGGATGAATGCAAACTCATGCTTACACCTATTCATCTGACAAGTTACCTTAATAAGGATGAATTAGGTTAGTATGTTTCTTTAATGTTGACTATGCTAGAGACAAACCAGAAAGAAAAAACACCAATGGTAGCTGAACATTTCTTGATGAAATTATGATCTCCTGGTTAAGGAAAAGACAATGAACTATTGTTCTATCCAAAACTGAGGCAAAATATATATTTGCAGTAAGTTGTAGCACCCAACTGTTGTGGACAAAACACCAACAAGAAGACTTCAAAGTTTATGAGAGTAACATTCTTGTCTTCTATGATAATACATTTGCTATATGTTTAACTAAAAATCATATTTTACAATCAAGGACAAAACATATAGAGATTAAACATCACTTCATGAGAGACTATGTCTAGAAGCATATTTTAGACATTTAATGTGTGGACAATAGCTAATGTTATTCGGTTTTAGAAAGTCAAATGTTTTTTTAAATAAACACAAACACTCATTACTCCCACATATTTTCCCAAACTTTCGTTTTCTTTTTAAGCCTTAGAGTTTCTCTGATTTTTGTCCTAGATTCTCTTATGGCGTCGAGTTTTGCATCTTCTTCTATACCCACCATGGAATGAAACATTGATCAAGTAGATACTCTAAATGAACTTCAAATCGACTTCTCAAATTTCACTAAAAAATATTTCGATTTCATTGAATAATTTGTTACTATTGGATAATCGGAGTATTTTAACCTAGATTAATCATACACTCTAGACATTATGGTTAAAGAGTTCTAAAGGTTTGCTGATGTGAACACAAATAGAGAAATCTCAAGTGTGGTTTTAAAGCTTCCTATCAAGGTCACTCAACAAACCATTGTTGCTATCTTCCAAAATCCACAAGGAATTGTTTGAGGATCCCAAGGTTAACTCCAAATTAGTGCACTTAAAGCCCATATACAAAGTAATGTTAAGATTTTGATTGGATTGGTTGGGCCAAAAGGTGGTTCCGTTGATTACATAAGCAAAGATAACATGAGTTTGATGTGGAACATCTCCCAAAAGATTAAGAAAGAAATTTCAATATCTAGTACTTGAGCATATGAGGTCATGCGTTGTCAACTCCCGGTCAAGAAAAACCAACAGCATCCCATATTCCTTGCTTATCACAACTATGCTTATGAGAACCCCTCTTATTAAGGCCTTAAAGGAAGTAGGAGGAACACATGGTATCATCTTCTGCATCAGTGTTCAACATTCAAAATGCCATCAAAATAAAACTCATTGTTGCAAAGGATTTCATAAAACCGGGCAATGAAGTTCAAAGGTTCTTACGATAGTCTAGTGGATCTCAAGACACTCTTGTCTTGGTTAGTGATTTGTTCGCTCCTATATTTGAGGAAGACAATAAAAAGATAATTCAATAATATCTAAGGATGTAAGCCTTGGGTCAAAAGATGCCTCAATTCTTCTTTCCTCTACTAAAGGAATCTCAGAAGTTTGAGAAGAAAAGGAAAAAGGCAATTATCATATCTTCTGTTTTAGAGGAAGAATCGGTTGATGAAAATGCCAAACGTAAATCCCTGGGAAACCACGACCTTTTCACTCCCACGTTTTCCTCTCTGTAAGAAACACCTGAACCTAAAACTACTTCAACACCATCTAAACCCCTCTCTTTACACACAATCCTTACCCATATCCCCTCTACCCCCTCAACCAAATCAACTCTTCAAATCAATATTGTGTTTGAGGCAAACCTAGTTGAAAATCTTGTAGCTCTTAGGTATAAATGAAAGCTCCACCTTCTCAACACTTAATCTCATACTTCTACTACGTCAAATTCCCATTCTAACCCTCCACAAACACTGACCCAAACAACCAATCCCTTCTACACATGCATCTGATCATCACTCACCTATAATTATGGATCCTATCCACATAGACAATAAGATAGAAAATGAAGTTGTAACAAACTTAATATCTTAACCATCTTCAGATGACACACCAATTTTAGCCTCCACCTAACCTCAACCTGAACCTAATGCTTCCATACCTCTAGACCTTGCATTTTTTTATCCCCTCTTGCTTTTAAAACCTTGATTCATTCATTACTTCTCTCAATGCTATTATTAGAAAGATTAGGAACTTGAAAGCTCAAAGCTTGGATCCTGATGAGGTCTCTAGTCAATGGAACAATTTCCTCTCTTTTTTCACAACATGGGTTCAGGAACACATGGAGCATGGAATGCATCTGGTCACTCAGAATTCCAAGGTTTTCATACAAACTATTGAGATTCTCTACCTTTGGGTCTTGCATTTTCAAAAAGCTCGTGGAAACCAAATTAGAAAGCAACTGACTATTGCTTAATAAATCCATTTAGTACAGACGACTTTCATGTGGGACATGTTCACCTAGAATCACCAATGGTTACTCCATTGGCACTATTACACTTTCCTCTGATCATTTAATGTGTTGAGTTGCCTTCCTTGGATGTTCTTGCTACTTTTGCATTAGAACATGTAGTGTTTTCCTCTGAAGGTCCTTCTATCTCTCTTTTTACACTGGTGTTTGACCCATCTCACAATGCTAAAACTGAGATGGAACAGACAACCAAAAGTTAGGAATCTATTCGATATACTTTAGGGTTGATCTTATCTAGATTGACCAATTATTAGCCTTTGTTTATATTTTTTTGTACTGTTTTCACCACTCTCTTGTGTTTGGAGTAACTTGTTCAACAAGTGGCATCAGAGCCTAGCTCAGAAATGGTATATTTCATCGCCTCAAAGGTTTCTTTATCTTTATCAAACTCTACATATTTGAAAACGACATCATCTCACATCTTTGGGATTGTGACCAACTTTTCCCCAACCTTAACAACCCTTTCACTCATCTTTAAGAGTAATGTCTTCACATTTTCATATTTTATCTTTAGGAGCGTAATGGTATTTTTTCCACATCAGCAGCAAAACATTGATTAGTTGTGAACATGAAAACGCTAACAGTAAGACTTTACAAGGATGAGGAAGACTTTCGGCCAAAATCTTTTGTCAACCTAAAAAGCCAAGGTCGGGTAAACAAGTAGCTTCAATGTCCAAAATTATTACACGAAGTTCGAAGGGATCAGTAAAAAGGATAAAATAAATAGTTGAGGGAAAGCTATTGGGCTGATGTCCTCCCATCTTGGTAAGTGTCACTTCTTCCGCCATAAAACTTTGTTTCCTTCGAAGACTTGATGAATCTGAAGATTTGTGGAATATTTTTTCCTCTTCTTTTGAGTATTTTTGTCATCGAGATTACAAACTTTGACATTATCAAAATTCATCTTTGTAGGAGAGTGACTTTCAACCGCATAAATTTGAATCTCTTGATCTTAGGCTACAGAGATGCCACTTAAAATCAACACTCAAAAGAAGTTTGGACGCATTGTGGTTGGATCATTATGGAGGAACCTGAAAAGTACTTTTGGTGTCCTTTGCTTTGGATCTCTTTATGAATGAAGGAGATACCATGTGTTCTGCACAAGCTAAAAGGAAAAAATTTAGGAAAACTAATATAACTATAACATACACAAACTAAACTTGACTCAAGTAAGACCCCCCAAAGCGATAATTTGCCTCAAATTGAGAGTGACACCTCAAGAGTTCCTTTGTATAAATGCAATGAGTTTTATACAATTTCCTTATGTTCTTGTCTAGAATTGGGTTTCCACATTTGTCAACAACAAGTTCCTTTTCAAAGGCCTCAACGAAAGGCCAAAGGCATTGGGAATTGTAAGCATCGATATCACTAAGTTAGGTGGCCTTGAATGTAAGTTCTGAAGTAACAGTGTCGATTTACAAGAAAGGGGTGTTTGAATTGTAAATATGCCTTTTAAAAATTCCTGTTAAAACTTAAGAAAATAACTCAAGAATGATCTTGGTTATGAAACAGAAAACGGAGAACGTTCTTGGTTTATGTTATAAAACAGAGAAGGTTCTTAAATTAGCAGAAAATCAGTTTCTATTTTATCTTAAATGATTAATGCAGTATAATAAAGAAGGAGAAAGGAAAGAGAATACCACACAAAGATTTATCATGGTTCACCCAACGTGGGTTACGTCCAGTCCTCACACTGTGAGATTTTCCACTAAGTGTTTAAAATGAAGAACCTTCTTAATCTTACAACACCTAGAATAGATCAACCTTGATCTATTTCTTTCTTAATTACTTTCCACCCAGAAAGCAATCACAACACCTATCTAACCTTGATAGGAAAACAATCTTAAACAAACTATAAAGAAACTCTAATAGTTTGAGTTTTTACAAATGATTGAATTTGACAGAATCTGATATTGCTCAACTCTTGTTTGAGAATAGATTCTTTACAGAGAATTTAATGACAATTTCGCAGCTGGTATGTGTGTTAGCAGCAGTAACAGTTTCGCGAATTGCAGAAAGTGATGTTGCCTCTGTTTTTGCAGAATTTCAAGCTTAAGTGTGATTGTATATTGTTGATTACTTAGCACTTGAATTTCTTATTGAGAACTGAGATAATGGCCTTCTATTTATAGGCTAGAGATGTACTTGAATGAAGGTACAAGAGCTGTTGGAGAAACTATGCTTTTTGACTGAACCATTATATTTAGAATAAAAATAATCCTTCTTTGAAAATAGCTTTTTGACTTTTAATGGTTTAGCATTTAAAGCATCTCAGTCCTTTCTTTGACGTTTCTTCATTGATCTTGGATGGTACATTATCTACCTTGAGTCTTGAGTGTAACTAGAGAACGTTGGAGAAGATTATAAACGAATTGCAGACTGAAACAGAGAGAATGCAAAGCTGCTGTTGATGTGCAGAAAATTAACGTTCTTGGTTTTATCAGTTTGAACGTTCTTGAGCTTCAATAATCATTCTGGAGTTCCCGTTTTGAATGTTCTGTATTTCCTTTGTTCTTGTCTTGTCATATACCCAGTTTGATCAAGTTTTCTTGACATTTGAATTTTGGAGTTCTTAAGCCGTCATGACTTTTGTCCATGTTTGAACTCTTTGATCTTTGCGATCAAATATCCTTTTTGAGTCTGGATTATTTGTACTTGTTCCTTGCCATGTACTTGTTAGATATGAATGATTTCCAGAGCAGATTCTTTGATAACGATGTAGATAAATTTTGAACAACATGCTGTGATAGATAATTCGGTGAAGCTGAAGATCATTCTCTGTTTATGATGCAGAATGATCTTGTTGTTGTCTTTTCTTGTATTTGCTTGATTCTGCTCTTAATTAAATCCACTCAAGAACACAAGTTAAATTAACATAACATTTAGAATCATAATTAACATTCTTAATTAACCTTTGTTTATTTTCATCAAAACTTTAAAATAGAGAGTTTGTCTCAACAAGTTCATCTATTCTCTTTGAAAAAATGACGATTTGTCCACCATTTCGAAAAACGATTGTCGCACCGGAAGATTGGTTCCCATTGGTCGATTATGGAAGGGGTGTTCTCATCATTAAATGTGTGAGTTGTCTCAGAAAAATTATTGTCGGCATCCGTAGACTTTGGAGCTACACAGTAATATTTACTCCTAAATAATTTTAGTTAGTTCGTAAAAGGATAAAAAAAAAAAAAAAAATCTTCCTAGTTAAAGGAAACTAAGCCTCGTTTAACCCTCATATTCTCATTATGCCACAAGATTCAGAAGAAAGTAGCTTGAGATATTGGCACACAATCTAGAAAGCTTGAATGTATGACAAAGTACGTATGCATTTGAGAGGGGCGAGATCTAAATAAGTATAGAGGCTTCATAGTCATTAAAGGAAATATGAAATCTCATATCCTATAAAATGATCTCATACATGACTATGGCAATAAATATACTTACTACATATTCACATGTCTTTGTCCTTTGTCCTATTTGTGAATCAACCAATCACCATGAGTACCCATTGTTGTGATAACCTACAAAGTGGTGAAGTCGTCATCGTAAGAGTACACCAAAATTGTTCAAAGAGCTTCTTCGGCCACCCAATCTAATTCCCTTGCATTGAAAGGAAAAACTAGAGTTTCTAAAATATGATTTCTTCTTTACTAATATGAGCCTTGTTATGATCAAAGGAAGAAAAATGAATGAGAAAACTTATAAATTCACTTTTACACCTTTTGAATGAAAGGGTAATAAAGAACGACACCCCTAAATTTTACACATGATATTCAAAGAGAAAGAGAAAGAAAAATCAATTACCAAACCACTATCTCTGAAGAGACCAAGAAAGAAGTGAAAAACATGCGACACAAATCACCATCGTACGTTGATTTGCAAAATAGTGCATCGAGTGACACCACTAGGTCATTTCTATTCTAAGGCCATTTTGATCACTAATGTGAAAATCAAAACAAAGGTTAATTACCTTTAGGATGTGATGAAGATCTATAGGTTGTTGGTAAACTCAAACGAGTTCTTTGTACTACAAAGATGAAAGAACTAGAGGGAGGGTGAAGGAGACTTGAAATTATGTAGAAAAATGTAAATAGTTGTGAAGGATGAAAATCAAATGAGGTAAAACATGGAAATGTGAATTTTCCCTCTTATTTATAGACCAAGGAGACACCAAATAAAAAGACACATATTTATCCAATGATTGTAAACTTTCTCGAACAACGTTACCTATGAATTAAAAACTAATATAAGGTACTCAAAATCCTTCATAGGGGCTCCCACATGTCATTAAAGCGAAAACACAAATGTAACTTCAAGGTCAAGTTGTAATCCCTTATCACATCATTTCCTATGGTAACTCTTCAAGGAACAAGTTCAAATTTAATTTTGGCAATGTGACACGTATAAGCCATGGAAATCATGGTTGAAGTGTCCAAAATCTTTTCAACCTAAAGTCATCTGCAAAATCCGACAATTGACGACTTGGAGGAACAACTATTATGTGTTAAATTCATGCCCTACCCAACTCAAGTCCAAACATGTCATATTCGAGAACTAGAGCATAACATCTTGACAAAAATAATCTAAGATGAGTGACCATAAGAACTAACCTATATCTCACTCCAAAGTCATACAATGGCAATCATGATCTTATCCACATGATGGCAATGATTTTCATTCATCTTCATGGACCTATAAAGTGATACCTCACATACGTTAAGGGTACACATTTTTGTAACACACACACACAATAATCCTTGTTAATTATATGTTATATTAAATAGTAATAATCAATAAAGAGATAAACATAGAGGTAGATCCACAAGATTTATTCTAGCTCACTGTAAATCGAATAACTATGTCAAGTCCTTTCTAACCTTAGAATGATTTTTCCACTATTCAATCACAAAATACAAACTTGAGAGTATCTCATGATTGTCACTCAATCTATGCTACTTAACATAATGACATCACTTGTGCCTATTAAGTGGTATATTTCTCCGCTCAACAAAGAACAACTATTACAAGATAATGTCATTTGCTTCTTGAAGTCTAGAAAACTCAAAATAAGTTGTTGAGTTGTTCTTCACAGAAGAATACTTATTCTAAAACTTATGAGAGTTTTAAAATAAAGCTCTAAAGATTATTTTTTAAAATATAAGTTTTATTTTTAATTGAAAATTCAAATCTTTATTTATTTTTTTATAGTCTATCAGGCCATAAATCCTCAATGATTTGACTTGACATAGTTTTGTGTAGAGATTTGAAGAAATGAATTGTGTTATTGTACAATTTTTACATTGTCCTTTCAAATTTAAATCTTCATTTTTGTCGCAGTCTTTGATAAATCATAAAAATACCCATTACACTCGTACCAAAGTTTGATTTTTCATAAAAGAATAAGCAGAAGGAATGTTGTAGATCGGATGCAGCGATTTTAGTTTTAAGCATATGGTGCGATGGCAATTTGAGCGAAGTTACAACTTGAAGATGCTGATGATGCTTGACAAAAATTCACTGATAATCAATCATCTAACTAGATGATAGTTACTGTAGAGTAGCCTGTATATGGTTCTAGAAGATTTTGTAGACATAATTATAGGAGCAACACATGCATGTCGTAACACATGTATATATTTTATAATTATATAGACCTATGTTAACTGTAATTAACATTTTCAAAAACTATATGTAAGTGTGTTTGGCTATTTCGAAAGTATACATATGCAAGATATGATTAATTTATTTGGATAAAGAATATTATTAAAATATTTTTAGAATTATTCGTTAAAATAAAAATACAATAATATATTTATGGGCTAAATACCACTTGTAGTCCCTTAACTTAATTTCAGTTAATGTTTTAGTCTTTTATTTTTTTTCTCCTTTTTGGTCCTTTATTTTAATTTTAAGCGACAATTTGATCTTTTATGTTTTAAAATGTTAACAATGTTATCATTTTTTTACAAAAATTCATCAAAATTTTCAAACAAAACCCATAAATGATATTACATTCTTTAATATAAAATAAACTTCATCAAATTTGTAGCTCAAATCTTCAAATAAACTCATATTTGTCATTCTTTATTTGATGTTGTTAGAGATGAAAATATGAGTTTATTTAAAGATTTAAGTTATGAATTTGATGAAATTGCATTATATTGAGGATGATAATTAATTGGCTTAATTGCAGTTTTGGTCCCCCTATTTTAGCTGAATCGCGAAAGTAGTCCCCCCATTTTGTTTATCCCCAATTCTGGTCCCCCAAACAGAATTTTGGTCAAAAATTTGATGAAATTTCATTTTTTAAAGTCGTATTACACCATTTATAATCATAGATTCCAGATACAATTGCTGCAAATGAGATTTTGAGGCATGATGTGACTTAAATAAATGCAAAAAAAATGAAATTTCATCAAGTTTTGGACCAAAATTCTGTTTGAGGGACCAAAACTGGGGAGAAACAAAATATGGGGACTACTTTTGCAAATCAGCTAAAATAGGGGGACCAAAACTGCAATTAAGCCTAATTAATTTTATGGGTTTTGTTTGAAATTTTTGATGAACTTTTTGAATTTTTGCAAAAAATAAGGATAACATTGTTGACATTTTAAAATATAAAAGATCAAATTGTCACTTAAAATTAAAATAAAGGATCAAATCCGGAAGAAAAAAAAAAGATAAAAAATTAAAACGTTAATTGAAATTAAGTTAAGGGACCACGTACGGGTGGTATTTAGCCTATATTTATTCTTTCATAGTAATATTTTATTTCATTTGGTTTTGTAATTAAGGAAATATATTACTAGTAACAGAAAGGAATCAAGTAAATTTGAAGAGATCTCATCATTAGTTATATTGTTTGGCTAGAATCATTGAGAACAATTATTTTTCCATAAGACTTTAACTCAGCCGACCATCTCTATGACACCTCACTTTTCTTATTTGGGGAAAAAAAAAATTGATCCTTTTAATTCAAATCTCTCTCAATATTTGTCATTTTTTTTAATATTTTTTTTTCCGTTAGATCGAAAATTTATATCATAAAAATTATGTATGTATAGTTTTACATAAATCTAAAATAATTTAATATATTATTAAAATATATTAAAATTAAACTCTTATACGTGTAAAGAAATAGAAACGATTAACATATATTGAGAGAGATTTGGATTGACAAAATTCAAACTCAAAAAGAATCATTTGTCCTAACCGATTTTCATGTAAGAAATTCATCAACTTTTCATTTCTATTCATCTTGTTTCATTACTATTATTGATCCTTGTTGAAAAATTAAATATAAATCTTCCCCTCTCCGTTACTGTGAGTTCAACAAAGAAAAAAATGTTATTTTTTTTAATGAAAAGAAGTTACATGATATCAAAAACACTCATTTTCAAAATCTTCTCGTATGATTTTTTTTAGTAATGTGAAATTATAAATGAACCCTCATTTCTTTTTCTGAAAGAAAATCATGATACATGTTAATCATGTTGTTTTGGTTTTGTTGTACTTGTCGTCACCTATTGTTGTGGTTTTTGTTGTTGTTGTTGATGTCATATGATAATGTTAGATGTAAAAGAAAAATTAAATAAACAAATAAAACTTTGATTTAAACTATTGAGATGGCTAAAAGCTTATTCTTTTGGAAGCAATTATTTATTTGTCAAATTTTAGTACTTGAAAATAAATAAAAATATGGATCTTTTTTATGCAAAAGTGATCTTTTTATAGAAAAATTTAAAGAACGATGTAAAACTAATTTTTATGTAAAAGATTTTTTGTTAAGAAAATTTAGATCAATACATTTTAAGAAAAGGGAAAATAGTTATGTGTCTGAAGTTTAAATTTTTATCATAAAGTTATAACCTTTATGTATAGGATTAAAAGTTTATGTTAATAGTCATGTTTAAGCCATGGTTTTATCTTTGACTTAGATAGGATGACTTTAAAGTTGTTCATTGATCTCTTTATTTGTGTAATAAATTTTGGAAGTGAATTAAAGGGAAAGCCCTAGAGATCCATAGTACTTCAAGCCTTAGAATTTTATATTATTGAATGAGAGTAAGAAATAAGAATCGATAAAACAAGTCCTGTCTAATTTCTCGGTGTTGGCTGAATTACCCACTAGAAATGTTTCTATAATTTTGTAATCCTGATTTAGTAAAATACATTTGTGTTTAAACGAAGTAGATTGTGGTGGGACAGTGTCGGATTAGGAAGCAACACTACAAGAAAAACACTATTTTGTAGTCAACTTTATAAACATTTTGTGGCCGAATAAAACCCTCACAAATTAGTGACCGAAAAAGCCCTCACAAATGTCAAAATTGAAATTAGTCTTTATTTGTGGCTGAAAAAGCCCTCACAAATTTTTAAATATTTAACTTGATTTTGTGGCTGCCTAAGCCCTCACAAAATCACAACATTGTGATTTTGTGAGGGCTTAGGCAACCACAAAATCAAGTTAAATATTTAAAAATTTGTGAGGGCTTTTTCAGCCACAAATAAAGACCAATTTCAATTTTGACATTTGTGAGGGCTTTTTCGGTCACTAATTTGTGAGAGTTTTATTCGGCCACAAAATATTTATAAAGTTGGCCACAAAATGATGTTTTTCTTGTAGTGTTTGTTTTTTAGTTTTAAAAAGTATGATATTAAAAATAATTTTACAAAACAACTTTTAAAAACAAGTAATCCAAATAAGTTTTTTTAGTTTTTAAATTTTAAAATATTAAAATAGAGTTTTTGGGATCCAGCCCGCCACAAACGTCATGTATCCGTTGGCATTGTGGCTGCTTTGGCAGCCACAAATGCTCAACGTGACCCTATATATATTTTTCTCCCTTCCTCCTTCATTTTTTCACATCCAACTTCTCTCTAAAACCTCATTCTAACCATTCTCTCATCCTCTCTACACAAGATTACTCTTAAGCTTCATTTAAATTTGGTAAGTATAAATTATATTATATATGTAGTTTTATAATTTTATTTTTTAATTTGATATAACTAATTAATGTTATTGATTTTTATTTTTACAGTGCTTGTTAATTATTTCGAAGACTTGCAAGCATCGTACGTGAGTGAAAGCTTGAAGTCAGACGCTACTCGGCATCAAGTTAGTATTTTATATATTTTAAATTTAGATTAGTAAATATATATATTATTTTTAAAATATAGATTAGTAATATTTATATTTAGATTAGTTTTATAAATTTATTTTTAAAAAAATAGGAATGATGTTGTTTACATATTAATATATGATAAATTAAAGTTTCAAACCACGGTTAAAATATATTAGTTTTAATATAATTATTATTTAAAAAAACATTATTAAAATTGATGATATTATTATTTTTTGTTATAAATAAGTCTTGATTATTAGTCTTGATTTTTAAAAAAACATCATTTAAAATTTTATATAGGTTTGTATCAAAGTTATTGATTTTAAAAAAACATTATTAAAATTTATGATATTAATTATTATTTTTTGTTATAAGTATTGATATTTTATTATATTGTTTGTAATTTATTATATTGTTTGCAAATTAATATATATATATATATATAATGTTTATTTTTTTGTTAGTATTGATATTTTTTGATAGTATTGATATATATACATATATATATATATATAAAACATCGATATATATATATATATACACATATATAAAAATAAAAAAAAATAAAAATATATATATATATATGGATTTAGACCGTAGTTGGATGTACGATAGGAATTTTCCGGGAAGAAAGGGTCTTAAACAACGTTTTGCTAACAAGGTTGAAGACTTTCTCAATTTTGCGAGAGTGCAAAAAATTGTCCAAGATGAAGGGGGAATGAGATGTCCATGTTGTTTATGTCGATGTAGACGGTTTAAAAGTGAAGATGAAATAAGAGTGCATTTGTATGCAGATGGATTTATGCCTAACTACTGGATTTGGACTAATCATGGAGAAGAGTCTCCAGCGGCGCCTAATACTAGTACATCTATGGAGAATTATAACACAGGTCCTTCAAGTAGTACTACCATGTTAGGTATAGATTATTATAACTATCAACACTTTGAGGCGATGAATGATATGATCTCGGATGCTGTTGGGGTTAATTTGTCATTCAATGAAGATCAATATGACGATACCGATGGACTTCCCAATGAAGAAGCTCAGAGATTTTATGGTCTTTTGAAAGAGACAAATAAACCGTTGTTTGAAGGTTCTTTAAACTCAAAGTTATCAATGTGTATTAGACTATTAGGTCTAAAGTCTCAATTTCGTGTTCCTGATTTAGCTTTGGATTTGATGACTAAAACAATGCTAGACGCAACACCTGTTAGAGATGGTTTGCCGCAAAGTTATTATGATGCGAAACGGTTAGTGTCAAAGTTAGGATTAGGTGTCAACAGGATTGATTGTTGTGTTAAAGGTTGCATGTTGTATTATGACAATGAATTTGGTATGAATGATGCTAACTTAGTTGAATGCAAGTTTTGTCAACAACCAAGGTATCACCAAAGGAATAACTCTAGGATAAATAGGGGAAGATCAATTCCAAGGAAAGCAATGTTTTACCTACCTATTGTATCAAGATTGCAGAGATTGTTTGCATCAATACAAACTGCATGAAATATGACGTGGCATTATGAGAATAGAAGAAATTTAAGCGAGTTGCGACATCCGTCTGATGGTCAGGCATGGAAACACTTTGATCAAATGCATCCTGATTTTGCGTCAGATCCACGCAATGTAAGACTTGGATTATCCTCAGATGGATTTACGCCGTACATACAAGCATCGTCTACTCCTTATTCTTGTTGGCCGGTTATTGTTACTCCTTACAATCTTCCTCCTAATATGTGTATGTCTAAACCTTATATGTTCTTAGCTGCTGTGATACCAGGTCCTTCTAATCCTACAACTGGTATTGATATTTTTTTACAACCTTTGATTGACGATTTGAAGAGGTTGTGGAATGGTGTCTTGACATATGATATTGCTCGGAGAGAAAATTTTATGATGAGAGCTGCATTGATGTGGACCATTAATGATTTCCCCGCTTATGGGATGTTGTCAGGATGGGGCACCCATGGTAAATTAGCTTGTCCTATTTGTATGGAAGATACAAAAGCATTTACTTTAAAATTTGGCGGGAAAGCATCGTGGTTTGACTCACATCGTAGGTTTTTACCTGCTGATCATGCATTTAGAAGGAACAAAGCTGCATTTATGAAGGGCTATGCAGAAAGTCTAGGACCCCCGCTTAAGTTGACATCAGAACAAGTTTGGAATAAAGTAAAAGATATGCCAAAGGTACATGTTGTTAATGGTGTGGCTTGTAAACCACAAGGTTATGGACAATGGCACAATTGGACAAAAAGATGTATTTTTTGGGATCTACCGTATTGGAAAGATAATCTTTTGAGACATAATCTCGATGTAATGCATATTGAGAAAAATTTCTTTGACAACATATTTAATACTGTGATGAATGTGAAAGGAAAAACAAAAGATAATGACAAAGCCAGAAAAGACATAGGTATATATTGCAGACGACCAGATTTGTTGTTGGTGGAACAAAACGGCAAGACCCTAAAACCTCGTGCGAATTACACTTTATCTACTGATGAAGCCAAATCTGTTTATCGTTGGATCAAAGAGCTGAAGACGCCTGACGGTTATTGTTCTAATTTGGCAAGATGTGCTGATGTGGAAAATGGGAGGATGCATGGGATGAAAAGTCATGATTGTCATATATTTTTAGAGTGTTTACTTCCTATTGCCTTTAGTGCTTTACCGACACATGTATTGAACCCACTTATTGAAGTGAGTCAATATTTCAAGAATTTGTGTTCTTCAACACTCTATGATAAAGATCTCATCAAGATGGAAAATGACATTCCGATCATTCTATGTAAGTTGGAGAAAGTATTTCCTCCTGGGTTTTTTGATTCCATGGAGCATCTCTCAGTGCATCTTGCAAGTGAAGCTAGGCTTGGTGGACCAGTTCAGTATAGATGGATGTATCCATTTGAAAGGTGATATATATATACATATACTTGATTTTCAATATACTTCAACTTATATATACATGGAGCTTATTGTACATCTCTTTGTATATTATAGGTTCATGGGTTATTCAAAACGGTCGGTGAAAAACAAAGCTAGAGTTGAGGGCTCAATTTGTTCATCTTACCTTCACCGTGAAACAACACACTTTTGTTCTCATTATTTCAACAACGAAACGTTGTCACCAGTTAACGGAAGAAACGCTACTGATAGTGTTATACGTCATCCACATGCTTTATCAGTTTTTTGCTTGTCTGGTCATCATGCTGGTAGGGATTTTCCGATTTTCTGGCCAAGCGACAAAGTATTTAATGCGGCACATGTTCACGTTTTGATTAACTGCACCGAAGTTAAACCATACATTGAGTACGTTTCAAATTTCTCTTCATATTAATTATATTTAATTATATGATTAAATTGATATTCACCATATATATGGTCATCGATCAGGGCATTTTTAAATACGGGACAATCATCTGATGATATACATTCAAATTTCCCATTATGGTTTCAACAACAAGTGCATCTCGAAGAACAAACTCCTATCAACATCCACTTAAGGCACTTATCTATGGGCCCGAGTAGAAGTTTCAAAGAATGGCACACCTATTACGTCAATGGATACAAATTTCACACCGAATCTTGGACTGAAGGAAAAGAAACAATTAATAGTGGAGTTTGTATGAAAAGTGTCTCTGATAGTGGTGTAGTAGAAGATTTCTATGGCATAATTGAGCATATTTACGAAATTGACTACACGTTCCTAGATTATGCGAAAAAAGTGGTGTTGTTTTACTGTAAGTGGTTTGATCCATCTAGCAGAGGAACTAAAATAAATTTGATATCCAATACTGTAGACATTCGTATGAGCAAAAAATATCCACGGTTTGATCCATTTGCCCTGGCCCATAATGTAAGACAAGTCTATTATGTTCCTTATCCATCAACTGTCAGAAGCAAACAAGGTTGGTGTGCTGCAATCAAAACAAGACCAACGAGTGGAATCGAAGAAGTTGAAGCAGGTCAAAATGAAGAAGTTGCATTTCAAATGGATGAAATGTCAAATTTGGATCATGTGATTGGAGATGAGACTATTAGTCAACTTTGTCATGAGTCACACATTGGAGAAGAAGTTGATGAACAAGAAATAGATGAATTAGAGAATGATGAAGGCAATGACTTAATTCACTCATCAAATGACGACGACGATGATGACGAAGACGAAGACGAAGACAATTAATTAATTATATATATATGTGTGTTTCTATATCTATAATATTATATATTGTAATTGAAATGAACGACACCTTATATATATATTTTTATATTTTATATATATTTCTTTATTTATGTCAGTGTTATAATTTATTTATGTATACTTCATTATTAATTAATCTTATGTTAATTGTATACACACATATATTATATTATATATATGTATGGATATGGATATATATATATATAGACATGGCTTCAGTGTCGGGAGTAGGAGGATCTGCAGGAGGATCAGGAGGTTCGGATGGATCGGGAGGAACAGGAACGGCGGCAATACGAGGAATATCCAAAACATCACGTGGTAAGAAAAAAGTTGCTAAACGTGTTGTTAATGACCCATCTCTCATGCCGATGCCGTCCATTGGTACTAGTGGTGGAGCTATTCCTCTATATCCGGAGGTCCCAGTAGAGCCTTATACCTTAGACGAAATAATGGATCCCGGATGTGTTGATTGCTACAACCGCATTGTCATCATTCCAGAAGGAGATGGGTATGTAAACTATGATTGATTAAATATTTCATTATTATTGCAATGTAAATACATTATTAATTTTATTAATTTATTTTTATATTTAATTTGCATATAAACTTTGAAGATATCTTCCTTTTAAATCATCTGCAAAGGCAATTGCTGAAGTCATACAAGAGAAATATAAAAAACCATGGTTGTCTTGGGGTGAGATAAAAGAGGATAAGACACCTCAAATTAGGGAAGTTGATCAGTTTTTACATTGTTTCAAAGTAAGTCATTAGATTAATTTATTTAATTACTATTTATTTATACATTTGATTAATTTACTGAATTACTAATTATATTTTTAATATTTTTTAAATTTCAACAAACAACAGACCAAATGCACTTGGAAAAGAGAGCATGATGCCGCAGTTTTGGCTTCATTTGACCATCGCTTTTCAAAGCGTCTCTCATCTATGTTGGCTTACGCACGTAATAAGGGGGAGGAAAAACGGCCTAATTGGATTGGTGAAAATGTTTGGACTGCTTTGTGGAGGAAATGGAACACAGATGCTTACAAACAGAAGAGAGAAAAAGCAAAGACTAATAGAGCATCTGAGAGGGGTACCAGTACTCATAAGGGAGGTTCCATGTCTGCTGGAGAAATTAAATATTATATGGTAATTTATTATTATTTATAATATATATCTATTAATTTATATTCAATTAATCATCACATTTCACCAACTTATAAACTTGACATTAATTTAATATTTTAGGAAAAGCAACTTGGAAGGGAGGTCACTCAGGCTGAGATACATCGCTATCTTCATGTTAATCCTGAAACAAATGAGTATACTGATGAATTATCAAAAAATATTCAGGTAATTATTATATATTAATTGTTATATATTAATTAGACCTATAAATTATTATATATTAATTATTAACTATTTTATTTTTTTATTTTTAATATAGGAACAACTTCAACAAATCATGAAAGAATGGGATGATCATCAAGCTACTCTTCCTCCTGCTCAGCGAGCTGGTCCAGTGCAGCGGAAACAATATGAGACCGCAAGTTTTATGCACATCAGTGGTGGCAAGTACAAAGGGCGTGTGCTGGGTGCCGGTAGTTTATCATCAACCTTTAAGAAAGGTCCAACCGGCTATATTCAGACTGAGACGTCTTCTTCTTATGCTAGTACGGATCGATCTCATCGTCCGTCGATAGATAATGATCTTGACCAGTTAAAGAAGCAATGGGCAAGGGAGCAAGAAGAAAAGACACAACAGCTGATACAAGCCGCAATTGATAAATTGAATGAGGAGTGGAAACAAAAGTTTCAAGAGCAGCAGCAGCAGTTTCAGCAGCAACAACAACAATTTCAACAACAACAATTTTCATTTCCTCCTGTGTTTCATCAGCAGTTCCCGCCTCGGCCTCAATACTTGCCTCAACAACCACTATTCCAGCAGCAACAAAATTACTCTCAATACTCCCAGCAGCAGCAACCGCCTCCAAATTTCCAACAGCAACACCAGGATCCTCCGAACTCTGCCTTCCAGCAACAGCA
>NC_021165.2:51009942-51017873 GCF_000331145.2 Cicer arietinum
AACCTGTTTCTGGCACTTTGTGGCTGCAAAAGCCCTCACAAAATTTTGTGACCAGCTTTTTTGTGGCTGCCAAAAGCCCTCACAAAAGCCACCTTTGTGGCTGATTATACCCATTTGTGAGGGCAAAAGCCCTCACAAAATGCTTGTTTTCTTGTTGTGCAAGGAGTTATTTTGTAAGGGCATCCTTCCGTATTTGTTTATGTGTAATTTTCTTGTTTTATGATATTTGATGTGATGCTTGTAATTTTCATGAAACTCATCAAGTGTGATGTTGTGATATGTTATGTATGTTAAATCTTTGTGATTCAAGATATTTGATGCTTCTTGATTAGTATGTTTATTTTGAGTTATGATGTGAGAACTTGGTGAATATTAATGTGCAAATATAATTGAATGATAAGAGGTGAGCTGGTTACAAAAGGTGAGACTTGTATCTAACTAGGTGGGTCTAGTAACAAGGTCAAATAAAAATTGGTGATTCGGGTGAGTGGTTCTAAATTGGTGATTAGCAAAGGTGTTTCATTTTTATGCATACGTGAGTGCATTTTGAGAATTAGGGTATCACAAAGCTCGCAATGCAAAGATAAGCATCATAAATAGCTTCCATTAAAATGAACAAGTTACTAGAGACAAAGAAATGTAGTACAAAGTCTGAGCCGAAAAATCGAGAAGTATTTTTGAAGTCTCAACTCTTCGTATCCAATAACTTGGAAAGCAGCCATAAATTTTTTGTTAAATTTCAACAACTCTTTCGCAAGTATCAAGAGCTATTAATAGATTTCTTCAATGACTATCTTCAATCCTTATTGAACTCGCTTCATCCAATCCTTCTAGTTGAAGTTGACAAAAATAGAGGTAATTCATCCTAGTAATATCAATCGAAAGAAAAAGCCACAACACAAGAAAAAAATGTATATCCTCATAATGAGAGTAATTATCTTGTAAATCATCCAAGAAAAAAATGGTATATCTTATCTAAGTGAGGTTTTTGGATTGAAAAATTGAAAATGTACTTGTATATCCTCTCTTTGGAGAGTTATCAACTATATGTGTTGTAGTCAACAACCCCTATTGTAGAACTTTGAGTAGTGGCAAGTGAGTTTTCTCAAAAGGCTTGTGTTTGATTAAGTCATTTTTTGAATGAAAGAACATAGCCTAAAGACACTTAAAGAATACGCAACCTAGAGAGACATGGTAAAGAACAATCAGAGTTTGGAAATATAGAATAAAGAATACTAAGAGCCTAAAATGACATGAAAAAGAGTAAAGAATACTTAGATCCTATAGAGGCAAAGTAAAGTATACACAAAGTCTGAAGAAGCTGAATAAAGAATACTCAAATTTTGAAAAGGTGGAGTGAAAAATACTCAAATTTTAGAAAGTCAAAATAAATTATCTTTAGAGCTTGGACAGCTAGAGTAAAGAATACTCAGAGCCTCGAGAGGCAGGATAAAGAATACTCATAGTCTAAAGAGTCATAGAAATTCTTGTATTATAAAGATGTAGAGTGAAAAATAATTGTACAATTTGAAAATAATAAAAATATCGCTCTAGGATGAAAAGTATATCTCTCGATAAAAAATATAATAATAATAATAATAATAATAATAATAATAGGATCTAAGTATTATTATTATTATTATTATTATTATTATTATTATTATTATTATTATTATTATTATATGGGTTTCTTTTTGTGTGGGTCAGACCTGTGGGGCAATGTGTACCTATATACGGGCCTAGTGGGCTACCAGCAACTTACTCGAGCTACTTCGGTTAGATTTTGGGTCGACAGAGCAAGGCTAAAAAATTAAGATTGATTTTACTTTTTTATAAACAATAAAAAAAAGTATTAAATACTCCAATCCTTACATCAAAACAAAAATTCGGATTCAGACTTAAATTCTGTGTAAACCTAATTTTGTTACGAATTTTTGCATACCCACCCAGTAAAATTGATCTATTTTGCCAGCTAAATGATAAAAATAATAAGACAAAGGCTTGAGGAAATGATGGGATGGAAGGACAATGATAAGTACGTAGTTTGTGAGTTTGATTAATCTTGATAGTCAACACGCTATGAACATATGTAATCATTGACCGCCTACCTTCGCTGTAATGCATCGATCTATTAATACTAATAGTATATTCTTAGTAATTCGTATTCTTTTTAACTCATTTTGCTATAATACCAGCTGGCTTAACGCGTCTATGACGACTATTAATTCCGACATTATTCACTCACCTGTCTTTTATTACCCATCATATCTATCAATATATCCTTTCTATTTTCAATTACTATCTTCCTTTTATTCTTATCATATGCTCCCTCCCTACCTTGTTATATAAATTATGATATAAATTATTATGGGTATTAAGAAAAATGGTTAGAGTTATAAAGTTATGAAAAATATTATTTTTATGTATTTATTTCTACAATTATAGTTATCATATGAGAGAGAAAGATTATTTATGTTATGTAATGATCAATTTAATAGGAATATTTCAACAACAAAAAAACATTAATTATGTTGAATTTTGCAAATGGTCCTTATAATAAAGGGTGAAGAACAAAAATGAAAAGATGTCTTATAATTAGGGAATTATAAGGATGCGCGCGTGGAGTATTACCATTTTCGTTATTTTTTTATTTTTTTTTAAATTTTTTTATACATTTAAAACATCAATAAATTTTGTAACTTCTCTTAATGAGATTATTTATTTTTTATTTTACTTTCAAATATTTATTATCTCATTCTTATCGACGGACCCAAAATTTTAAGGTTTTGTTTAGTTAAATTAGGTGATAGTTGATAACTAACTGATAACTGATAGTTGTTAAGTTAATTGAAGTGTTTGATAAAATTAGCAAATCAATTAGTATAAAAAAGTAAAATGATATAAAAGGAAAATTTTAATTAAGAATTAATTTTATCAAGTACTAATTTAAAATTTATTTTATTTTAAATTTATCATATGATACAACTTTTCTTGATATATCTATTTTATTTATTTTAAATTAAAATAAATTTTTAAATTAATTACTTTAAAGTACTAATTATTTTAAAATTTAAATAATTTAAAATAAAAATAAATTATTTAATATATTTTTTTATTTAGCTAGTTTATTTATTTTAAATTACTTACTTCAGAATATTATTTATTAAATTTATTTTAGATTTTAAATTATTTATAAATAAATTATTTATTTTAAATTATAAAGAGTAAAACGGGATTTTAGTTACAACAATAAGACTAAAATTGAAAGGAAAAAATATAAACTCGAAATCATTAACTACTTTAATTAATTTATCGAAAAACACTATAAACTCATAAATTTTGTTATCAAATATGTTTTATAATTTATAATTAAGCTATTAAACTATAATCTTATTTTGTACTTTGCAAAACAGACCTTACTCCGCATAGACCAAACATTAAGTGTAACTTTATATAGCTAAACTAATTTGATAACTATTTAGAAAATGAAAAAGATAAATAAAAAGTATATAATGATTTAAAATTACAGAGTCTAAATACTCCAAAATTAGAGATATCTTTGTATTAAATACGTATCTAATACTAATATTTCATCAATACTCATGGATACAAATTCTAAAGATATGAAAGCAACAAATAGAAAGAAAAAAAAAACTAAGAAAAAAAATGAAATTTAGTAATATTGTGTTGCTCATAATTCCAAGAAAAAGAGTAATCGCATACTTTGGTATTTGAAATTTATAAAAATTTAAAATTAAAATTACAAAATGGTAGTATGATTTTCCCTTCTATTAAGACTTTAAAGGATTATTATAATAATAATAATTATGTTCGTATTCTGAGGCAAGCGAACATATTGTCACAATTACTAAAATTAAAAATGATGAATTTAGGCACAAATTAATAACATAAAATAGAAAATGTCTACAATATCACATATCTATATTCTTAGATCTATAACATTAATGATATTAAAATTATTGATTAAATTTATAATTAATTGAATTTAATATGTTAATATAAACAAAATGAATACCGTAACAGATGGGAAACAAACAACACTGCACAAGGCCAAATCGACAAACAAAACAAAGTTGCACACAAATAACAAAATCAGATACAAAAAAAAAAGTTAAATCAATGCGGAAATCATTCATTGACAAATTAGTTTCATCAAGTATATACTCAATTAATAATTTTGACGTCTTCAACCGTTATAACTTCAAAGACATGAGTATTTCAAACACTCCAATTTTGTCATATTTATAGATTTTATCACATTTGTATATATTTTTCCATTTTATGTTATTAACAATGTTGTGAGTTTATTCGCATATTAATCATTTTTCAGTTTTAACTACTTTAAATTATTATACTGTTCTCGATCGATGTAATTTTCATCAATTTAAATAAATGAATAGAATATTTAATAAAAGAAAATCTTAAATAATCTCGTTCCAATCTCTTTCCAATTGATGCAGAAGAAGAGATCGAAGTGCTAAGGAATGAGAAAAGTGTTAGATACCCTCCCAAGAGTTATTTAGAATATTAATAATGTGAAATATTAAAATGATATATGATTTTACAATTACATGATCAAGTTATGTATTTATTTTTTTTAAATACACAAACAGCTGTATTTTACTTTTTATTGGATTGAAATTAAGCCATTTGGAAATGTAAATATTAGTAAGAGAAACTAATTTTTGAATGGTGGTGACCTTGTAATGCTCAGGATCAGGTGACTGTAACTCATGTGGTAAGAAAGGTTGGCTAGTTTCCTTGATTTTGGAAAAAATATATTTTTTTATTTTGTTCTTATTTTGGAAAGCTTTTTCCTTTTCACTAATTATAAACTTATTTTGTAATTATTTGATAGTTTTGTTAAAAAGGTTAATTAAATTCATGACCTATTTATTACTCAAACTCCCTCAAACCATCAAATTATTTTATGACTCCCAATCTTCCATGTGAAATGTGGAGTTAATTGTTTGTTTTTCTTTAATTATTTGATTTTTATTGATATTAAATTTTGACATATTTTGGGTTCATTTGCTATTATTGTGGAATATAAATATAAATTTATTTGTAAATGTTTAATGAACAGTAAGTATTTATCTTAGATTGAGACATCATCTTCTCCTACCTTAATTTTTTTCAACAAAAAAATATTATTTAATTTTCAAAGAAAATGAACTCTGATAATTTAAAATATAATGTCATTTTAATTGATTATCAATGATATATAAAAATGTCACATTAAATTGAAATAAATAAATAAATAGTAAAACCCTCAACATAAAAAGTGTGTTTGATTTACAATAAAAATAATATATATATATATATATAATAATCATTAAAAACAAATTGAGAATAAATAATATTTTATTAAAAATATCAAAGTTTAACTTTGAACTAGGATCACCTTAAAACCCTTATAATTTATTATTGTTAAAAATTTAAAAGGTGGGAATCCATTGACTCTATAAGTAGTTTTATGATAAATTATTTTACTTAATAATTCAATATAAACAAAGAATTTTATTAATTCAACTGTCAAATCAAAAAAATTATTGAGTAGATCAACTCTACATATTTTTATAAAATTTTAAAATTATTTAATGTTTTACTAAATAATTTCAAATGAACGTATGATAAACTTTAAAAAAAATAGAATTAAATATCGATGACTATATTATATAGCTACGAATTTTAGATTTATATAAAACTTTTTATATTAATCAAATATTGGATTAGTGAAATTATCATTTGTATTTAGTTATTATAAACAGTACAAACTTATGAAAGAGTTACTCATAAATTAAACGGACACTCACCTAAATTTAAAATTTATTATATATATATATTTAGCAGTGAGTGGATAATTTGCTAGCTATTGTATATATTGTACATATTAAATAATCTATAAATTGATAACTGTAAAATTAACTTTGGATATTAAATAATATTTATCAAAATTTATCCAAAACCTAACCAATTTAAAATTATGTTGGTGTGAAAGGTACAAATATGTTGTTAAAAGTTATTTGTTAAGAAGTTGCTAAGAACGAACGGGAAAGTTACTTGACAAAATTAACACTAATTGCATTGTGTCAGCTAGTGTAATCTAACCAACTTAACATGATAAACTTCCAACTAATTGACAAAATGGAGGATGGTATGTAGCATCTTTTGATGTTAATTACAATTAATGGACGAGTAAGTGAAGGTCTTGAGGAGACAAATCCTATTAAGCCTAGCTAATAAGCACATTACTATTTAAAGTTTGCAAAACTAGGATCTACCTAAGTTAAGTGATCAATTAGAACACTAATTCTTTTGATTTTATATACTGTGGTGCATATATGACAAATTTGGATCGTTAATCGTTATTATTGAAACAGATCTTTGATTAATATATTAAAATCATCATAATCTAAAGTTGTCTTATCATTCCTGCATATATTTTTTTTCCATTTTTTTTTCCATTTTTTTTAGTGGTTACAAAAGCTTTTTTTATTTGATTACAGTTTAAAAGCGAACATATAGTCACCATCACCACAAATCCTAAATGATTTCGTTAATCTTCAATAAATTAGATGACTTTTTTATTTTTTTTGTTAGACTGTAACTCATGTAATCTAAATTTTTTCTTATAAACAAATATTGCCACCATTCAATTGTCTTCCAAAAAATTTCCATATTCCAAGTAAATTATTAATAAAATCAATTACTAAAAATTTAAAAAAAAATAATGGGACAAAATATTTTTTCTTTGAAAATTTGTTATAAAAATATATATATTACATTTATCTTTAGATATAGATGTCGTTACTAATATGAGAATTCGACACAGCTATTGGTATAATTATATCTGTTAATAATTAATATTATTTATTAAAATTTACACTTTAAAAAGAAAAAATTAATCTGTCTTTTAATCATAATATTTATTGCTTGTAAGATAATTATGAACATTTTGGTATAAATTAATTAATGTAGGTAAAAGTTTGAAAGAGATCATATAAAAATAGATCAAATATCTCAAAAAGGTCATATGTATAGCAGTAAGTTATGACCACAAAAAAAGGAATATAGGAAGTACAACCTAAATCTCAAATATATGAAGGAACTTAATTCCAAAATATCATCAAGACCAAATAGCCATAAAAAATGTTATAAAATTGAAATATAATCTTGATATACCCTTACCATAAAACTTTTATATCAGCTATGTGAGTTTTTGTAATTATAAATCCCTCCATCTCATATAATATAAATTATTTTAAAAAAATGATAAACGAACTAAAAATATAGTTTATTTATTGATTTATTTTCCAAAACTACTATTTATTAGCTTCATTTATGAATATTATATACGTAGAAGAAAGATTCCATGAATTAAAAAAGTGAGAGTAACAAATAGTAAGTGTATGATAGGAAAAACAAAATTAATAATTTTTTGAAATATTGTAAAATAAAATATACTTTTTTATATCACGTATAAAAAGACTTCTAAAAATTAAAAAAATTAATTTACAAAAATGTGTTTATTTTTTAGGACAAAAAATACATCAAATATTATATACCCATGTATGGATCCGGATAATATATGCTTATTAAACGTCGCTCTCAAAGTAGAATCCAGTGGGAACCACAATAATCGCCAGCTAGATCCAGTTTTACACACACTTTCACAAACACATACACACTCAATCTCTAGTGTCTACATAAACCCTTCTACACAACAACCTCAATTTCATTCATTAAACCGAAACACACAAACATCACTCAAATATAGTTCTTCCTAATCAAAAAATATATATATAGTATTGTTCTTCTCCTCTCATGTCCATCACAAAGGAATCTCAAGCTCAAGCTCCACCCAGCTTAAAAAAAAAGCGCGGCTCCAAAAATCGTGATTCGGCATT
>NC_021165.2:51018072-51030653 GCF_000331145.2 Cicer arietinum
GGGGACGCTACGTTTCGGAAATAAGGTTACCGGGTCAGAAAACTCGGATATGGCTTGGCTCATTCGAGTCGGCTGAAATGGCGGCGCGTGCTTATGACTCAGCGGCTTACTTCTTGAAAGGAAGCTCCGCTATCCTTAATTTTCCCGAAGAGATTGAGTTGCTTCCACGTCCTCTTTCCTCGTCCAGGAGAGACATTCAATCGGCGGCTGCTAAAGCGGCTCTTCAACGAAGCCAACAACAACAACAACTACCCTCTCCTTCAATAGAAACTAGTAATAATAATAATAATAGTAATAATAACAACGATAATAATAATAATATATTTTCCGTCGACATGATGGAGTGGTGGAAACAAGAAGAGTGCGTGTCGACGATGTCGTTTTGGGATGTCAAGGATGATCCTCTAATGAGCCCACCAAGGATGGGGTCCACTTTTGGAGATTTGACATGGAACGAAGTCTTCAATTTTAATGACGACATTCTCACTAAGGCACAACCGTAACAACTCTTTAGTATTTGTAGGTTCTTTCTTTCTTTTTCTTTTTTATTTTTTTTAATCTAATGCTACTTTTGCAATTAGTTGCGAAAAAATGTGTATATATAAGTAAATATTAGAAAGAGAAAATTATATTCCTAGTATTTTACTCTTTTATCTGATTCAATTGTAACTTCTTTATTTTATTCTTCCATATACATCATCTATCTTTTAAACATGCATAAATATTTTAAAAAAATATTAAAGTGGCAAGTCAGTTAATAGTTAACTAAATTTTTTATGATTTTTTTTTTTAAAAAGAATATAGAATTCCTAAACAATTTCATTACCTTCATCACCGTCATTATCATTAAATCCGAAAAAAAAAGTTAAAAACTCAAATTTAAAAAATAAACCTTAAATTGACAACAACAAAAAAATCAAAATCAAGAGAAAAGTCTAGGAAACTTAAAAATGAAAGCTTAAGTTTAGAAAACCCAATGAAGATGGGTGTCGCGTGAAATTCAATCGTAGTTAAGAAGAATAAAGTTTTCTTCAGTGGAGTTGGAATCTACGAGAAATAATTGGAGTGTCAACGATGAAGCCGGGAATGTTGAATTGCTTAGCAATTTTTACATTTTTATATACTAGTACTAGCACTACAAAAAAAATAATCTACTCTGACACTCAATATTTAGTGACATATATTTATTTGTCATTATAGTTACTTTTAACTATAAATAAAGTGTCATATATATGCTAATTTAATATCAATTTATAATAATTTAAAATAGAATGAAATATTCACATAAAAAATCAACTCACCCTCACCAAAAAAGAAAATCGTTTCACACAACAAGAATGAACTTCCTCCATAGCAACTCTCCTTTGAAAATTTTCTTCACCAAAAATCAATTCATGCAATTTTCATCTCAAAAATGTCAAAGTGATTTTCGTTCGTCAATGCAATGCCTTCATTCCCATTTCTCTGAAATTCTTTTTCCCTATTTCTTCTCTTCTCAATTTGTATCCTTATTTCATTTCAGAAATTATCAAAGTTGAAATTGTTATTCAAACTCATCGATTCAGATTCAAACTCATGAAATACCAGTAGTAACGGTTCAACGATTTACGATTTTGTTATTCAAACTCATCGATTTAGATTTAGATTCAAATTCAGCGATTTTACGATTTTAGAGTTTCTCATCTTCAAGCTCGGGTACAATTATATCATATATTGCAGCTTCCTAATATATTTGATAGTTTTAATATATTTGACATAGTTCACATTGATATTTGGGGAGCTATTAATGTTTCATCTTTACATGGTCATGATTATTTTTTAAGATCGGTGGATAATTACTCTAGATATACTTGGATATTCGTTTTAAAAATCAAATATAAAACTAGAGCATGTATTCATAATTTTGTTCAATATATTTCTACACAATTTTGTTGTAAAATTAAAACATTAAAAATGATAACGGTCCTGATTTTATGATGTCAACATCTTATTCTTCATCAAATATTTTGTGTAGAAACATCAAAACAAAATTTTATTGTTGAGCGAATATATAGACATATTTTAAATATCTTCAAATAACTATGTTTTTTATTCTAAACTTTTTAAATGTTTGTGGTCTTATGATGTGAATTATGATGTACATCTTATAAATAAGAAACCTACCCTTGTTTTGAAACACATGACACAATATAAAGTTTTACACAATAAATCATCTACTCTTCTTAATTTAAAAGTTTTTGGTTGTTTATATATGATAATACTTTTGGTTTAAAATAGACCCAAATTAGATCCATAAGGTAGAAGATGAATTTTTCTTAGATATGAACATGTCACTAAAGGATATACTTTTCTTTATTTACAAACCCATGTCATCTTTATTTCAAGGAATACAATATTCCATGAGTCAGTCTTTCTTTATTCTACAATATTGCAAACATGTCTTAAAATTAGTGTTTTTCCGTTTCTAGTTAGAGTAATACGAAGTAGGGTCAAAGTAATTCAAATCAAGCTAAAAATCAGTTTTCTAGTTGCAAAAGGAGATAATATGAGTTGCTTGCAAAGTAATTCAAGCTAAAAATCAATTTTCTTTATTCTTTGTTGTTGTATAGTCATGATTCGAATTACTTTAAACCCTAATGATAGTAATTCGAATTACACGGGTAAATTGCCAATAAAGACAACTCTATACCTCATTCTTTGACATCACTAAAAGAAGGAAATTTTAGGGAACACAAGGGCTAAGGGCTGAGTGTTTTTGGGTGAGTGATTAGGATTATGAAACACGTTTTAAACACCTTAGGTGAGTGAAAGTCATTGATTGTTGAGAGAAAGGGAAAAGGTAGAAATTAAGGTTTGTTTTGTTGATCATTGAGAGCTAATTTCTTGTAACTCTTTTGTATTGCTTGTGAAGACTCATTGATAGTGGATTAGAGGGTTGTTCTCTCCCCCAAACATAGACAAACTTATAACGATCTGGCTAAACCATTTTGGTGTGTTTATTTTCCTATTCTCCTTATCTTGTTCTTGGTTATTATTATTATTGTTGCTTGGACTGTTTAGTTTTGTTGTCATTGTTATTTGGTACACTTTCTTGTTGAATGCTAAACAAGTGGTGTCGTCTGTGGGAATGGAAAATTCTTTAAGTAAGCACCATGGGTACTAAATAGGATGTCGATAAATTTTTCATAAACAAAAACTTCAGAGTTAGTGGAAAGTGAAATAGAAGTAATATTAATTCAGCAAAAGTGTGTACATGCTTTGTAGGATGAGACTACAACACCAATGAATCTAACACAATTAGAGAAGATTGAGAAGATAGATAAGACAAGGAGTGTCAATATCTTGTGCCTCGAAGATAAAGTGTTGAGGGAAGTCACAACGACTATGTGGACCAAGTAACAATCATTGTATATGACCAACTCATTGGCTCATAGGTTATTTCTGAAACAACAACTCCATTCATTTAAGATGGTAGAATCAAAACCTATTGTAGAGCAACTGGTGGAATTTAACCAAATCATTGATGATTTGCATAACACTGAAGTGAGCCTTGATGATGAGGATAAGGCCTTACTCTTACTAAGTTCATTACCTAGATCTTTTGAGCATTTCAAGGATGTTCTCCTTTATGGAAAGGAAGGCACTATCATCTTGGGAGAGGTCCAATAAGTGATTAGAACCAAGTAGCTAACCAAGTTAAAGGATTGAAGGTAGATCATAATGGTGAAGGCTTGAATGTCTCAAGAGGAATAAGATGTATAGAGAAAAATACAAGAAAAATGGGGTTCGAATAATGTTTTGTTTTCAAAAAACTTAATTAAAAATAAATTATAAACTAGCAATGTTAAAAGTAAGAATTGATAAAGAGATAAGAAGATGAGTACAAGTCAATTTATCTTGGTTCACCACCAATACCGTAGTTACGTCCAGTCCCTTCACACTAAAGAATTTAATCCACTTATCACAAGCAGTATCACATGTCCACTAAACACCTACTAGTCAAAGTGATTATGTTTAAGTCTTCTCAGCCTTCTAGTTTTGTACAATCAAGCTATTGAAGATAACAACCACTACTAGGCTATGTTACAAATAGTGTTTAAGAATATTTTCTAATAACTCTCACAACATAATGTTTACAAGGTATGCTCTTAGAATGTATATGATGTTTTCAACACTAAAAAAAAATATAAAGTTATACGCGGGTTGTTGTATATGATGGTAGTAGATTTCTCGTATATGTACTTTTTGCAGTGAAGGTCACAAGCACCTTTATAGAGAAATGACTTTTTGCCATTAGGGTTTATGATCGTTGTTATGATTTCATGAAATTATCATTTAATTGATTAACATATCTTGATAGAAATGACTGGAAGACCAGATGATGACATATTCAGAGGATGTCATGCACTTCTATAGACAGATGAAAAATCCAAGTTACCGAACAGATGATGTTGAATTTTTATCATAGTCAACCACAATTCAAACAAATCTTCTAGGGCATTGGCTTGTTTTCCTTGCTTATCTTCTCCAATAATCAGAGGATGCAACATAAGGTATTTAAGGTTCATGACAAGGGAACTGCACACTTAATTAAATTGAGGCTTAAATATAATTTTAGTTCTTTATCTTTTACCTAATATATGTTTTGGTCATTTATCTTTATTTTGATTTTTTTTTTTTATCTTTTGTAAGTCGTGTATTTTAGTCGTTGTCACAACCACAACAAAAGTTATAACAACATCCGGTCATTGGAATCCCTTATAACAATTGTCATTATGTATCTAGTATAACATTATTTTTTTTCAAAAAAAAAAAAAAAAATCAACTTAATCCTATTAAAGGCTTGCACTTGAAAAAAAAAAATTTATTCTTGCATTCCTTAAATCATATGTAAACTCTTTGAAACGAATAACATTTATCAGAGTTGATTGTACTTTAACCCCATCCTTATTAAGATTGCACACTTAACTTTACAACTGAGCGAACATTTGATTTTAATAGGTCATGACAATAATTATACAGTTGTTTGAAAGAGTTATGATGAAAAGTACTAAAATACACCACTTATAAAAGATAAAGGACCAAAATGAATAAATAAAGATAAAAGACCAAAATGATTATTTGGTAAAAGATAAAAAGACCAAAATTGTTTATTAGTGTTATAAATTGTTCCCACAAAATAATTTTTGTTATCATCAAAATAATTAAAGGTCATTGTTCTTCAACTCACATTGGTTCTATCAATCTCTATCTTTTTTATAAGGACAAACATCTATTTTTGTGAATAATTTTTCTTTTTAATAATATGACATATGCAAAGTTGTTCAAAGTAAAGAGGTCAAGCTCCCCTTAATATGAGCATGTTTTCAAGAGAAAAAGATGATGTTGAATTTTTATCATAGTCAACCACAATTCAAACAAATCTTCTAGGGCATTGGCTTGTTTTCCTTGCTTATCTTCTCCAATAATCAGAGGATGCAACATAAGGTATTTAAGGTTCATGACAAGGGAACTGCACACTTAATTAAATTGAGGCTTAAATATAATTTTAGTTCTTTATCTTTTACCTAATATATGTTTTGGTCATTTATCTTTATTTTGATTTTTTTTTTTTATCTTTTGTAAGTCGTGTATTTTAGTCGTTGTCACAACCACAACAAAAGTTATAACAACATCCGGTCATTGGAATCCCTTATAACAATTGTCATTATGTATCTAGTATAACATTATTTTTTTTCAAAAAAAAAAAAAAAAATCAACTTAATCCTATTAAAGGCTTGCACTTGAAAAAAAAAAATTTATTCTTGCATTCCTTAAATCATATGTAAACTCTTTGAAACGAATAACATTTATCAGAGTTGATTGTACTTTAACCCCATCCTTATTAAGATTGCACACTTAACTTTACAACTGAGCGAACATTTGATTTTAATAGGTCATGACAATAATTATACAGTTGTTTGAAAGAGTTATGATGAAAAGTACTAAAATACACCACTTATAAAAGATAAAGGACCAAAATGAATAAATAAAGATAAAAGACCAAAATGATTATTTGGTAAAAGATAAAAAGACCAAAATTGTTTATTAGTGTTATAAATTGTTCCCACAAAATAATTTTTGTTATCATCAAAATAATTAAAGGTCATTGTTCTTCAACTCACATTGGTTCTATCAATCTCTATCTTTTTTATAAGGACAAACATCTATTTTTGTGAATAATTTTTCTTTTTAATAATATGACATATGCAAAGTTGTTCAAAGTAAAGAGGTCAAGCTCCCCTTAATATGAGCATGTTTTCAAGAGAAAATAGTGGACTATGATATTCTGACAAGGAGGTTTTCTTAAAGATAAGAAATTGTTTTTGAAACCTTCGAAAACATATATTGCCCATTGTGTCATCAAACAAAAAGAGTTGAGCTAGAGAAGTAAATTAGACACAAAAATATATAAGTGTTATAATTAATTGAAAAAAACATTTGCATAAAATAGTGAATATTTCATAGGATATAGTTAAAATCAATACACAATGGTAAATAAAGAAAATGTACTAAATATTTGGATTGGTCAATCTAGCTAAGATCAATCTTAAAGTATTCTAAATGGATTCATGATTCTTTGTTGTTTGTTCCATGAAAGCCTTGGGTTTAGCTTCTAGTCGATCAAAGTCTTCCTCCTTTACAAACTAAGAAGGGTAAAAAAAAAAGGTGTAGAAGTGTCTTCAGAGGCACACTCTGCAGATCTTGAAGCAACAAAAATAGGAACTTCCATTGAAGGTAACTCAAATTGTTGGAGGATCACAGAAACTTAGATGGTACCAATGGAGCAACCACTTATGGTTCCAAATGAACATAGATAGAGGGAAAGTTATCTTTACATGATGAACCTTCTGATGTAGAAAATAATTGCTTTCGAGTCTAGTCTCCATGAACTTTCTAAAAACGCAAGACCCAAAGGTAGAGGATCTCAACAGTATGTCTAAAAGCACTCGAGTTTTGAGCGGCCAAATGCATTTCATGCTCCATGTTTTCCCTAATCTAGGTTGTGAAAAAGGAAAGAACATTGTCCCACTAATTTTAGACTTCATCATGATCCAGACTCTGAGTATTCATATTCCTCATATTGTTAATTTTAGTAGCGAAAAAGGTAATTAATGAGTCAAGCTTTGGGAAACTAGAAGGAAAAGAGGGAATAAAAGGGGTTAGGTCTATGGTTATTGAAGTATTAGGTTCAGAATGAGGTCAGGTGAGTTAGAAACAGGGGAGTTATCTGAGGATTTTTTGAAGATTAAATCATTTACAACCTGAGCTGTTATCTCAATGTTTGTCTGGATAGGGTCCACAAGCATGGGTAAGTGAGGGTTAGATGCAGATGTTAAAGGGATGTGTGAGGTTTGATTGGTTGTTTGGGTAGTATTTGTGGAGGGTTGTGTGGGAAGGTGATTATGTGGATTTGGGAAATTTAATATTAAAGGGATATGGCTTTAATCTATATATGATGGTAGCAAAGCTTTCTGTTATGGTTGTCTCAAATATCTCATCTGAGGTGTCAGTATCTAAATCGAAGCTAGAGAAAATAGTAAATTAGTAAATGGGTGGAGGTTTTTTGAGGTTGTTTTGTTTGAGGGTGTAGAAATCGGTGGAGGTTTAGCTGGTTCAGGTTAAAACAAGTCATTATCACTATCCCTTATATTATTAGCAAAGGAATGAATATGCTCAAAAATTGAATTTTCATTTTGTCTCTTCCTCAAGATAAGGATTCTTCCTCATTGGAGTTTACCTCTTCTTCTTCTTCCACTAACACAACATATACCTTAACTTCTCTTTTTCTTTTCTTCTCAAATTCTTGAGCTGCTCTTGGTAGAGGGAATCAAATTGAAGACATCTCTTGACTAGAGTGATAATTCCTTAGATATTCCTAAATGACTTCTTTATTATCTTCCTCAAATATTGGTGCGTACGAATCATCAACCAAGAAGGGAATGTCTTGAGATCCACTAGATTGTTCAGAGAATCTCTTGACTTCATTGCTTGGTTTTATGTTATCTTTGGCATCAATAAGCCTTATTTTGATGATACTAAATGCTCATCTTGAACAACTCCTCCTACTTCCTCTATAGTCTCAATGAAAGGATTCATCATTATCACAATTTGTGATGAGTCTTGAGTAGCGAATAGTCGTGATTTTCCTGATCTGAAGTTGATGATACAAGACCTCATGTGCTCAAGTACCAAGTTTGGAAAATTTGTCTTAATCTTTTGTGAGATGTTCAACATTAATCCCCTTGTGGTTTTTGCTGACATGATCAACATAGCCACCTTTAGGCACCACACATCTAATCAGAACCTTGAAGAACACCCTACATATGGGTTTTAAATGTACTGACATAGAGTTAGCCTTGGAATCTTCAAAGAGTTCCTTGTTGAATTTGGAGAAGCCAACCAATTATTCACAACCATTTTCAATTATCATTCCTTCATCCAAGCATTTGGTGATAGCAGCAGTGGTTTGTTGAGTGATTTTGATAGGAATCCATAAAACCATACTAGAGTCTGAAGGTGCACAAATACGACAAGAGGGTTGAATTTTGTTTTTCTAAATTGAAACTCTTTTCTTAATTCTAATCCTGATTTGGTGACATAAACAAGTTTACTAATTAGAAGAAGGAGTAAAACAAATAATGCAGATGTAAAGAGAAAACACAGGATTTTATCCTGGTTCACCACCAACTTGGTAGCTAGGTCCAGTCCCCTTACATAGAAGGATTTGTCCACTAATTCCAAAACCTTGAATTACACAACACTTGACCTTACAAGTCAGTCTACTTAAAACAACCTAAACCTACATGCTTTTTAAGGCAAGCCATACCTTAACCCTATAAGTCAAGTCTTCTCTACACAACTTGAAACCTATAGATTATTATAGGCAAACTACCCACTTGACCCTACAAGTCAAGTGTTCTCAACACAACCTGAGATCCACATATTTTTTGAGGTACACTAAAGCCACTATCGGGCTAGGTTACAAAGAGTTGAAAGCTGGTTTGGTTTGGCTTCTACTAAGCAGATTTGATACAATGATTTTCCCACACTATAAAACTTAGAATATTTTATATTTAATAGAATTATAGACACTTACTTTTAAGGTTTTCGAAACATTATCCTTAAGAGTTAGATTTTCCCTTTTAATGTTTTCAAAATATTTTTTAAGGGAATTATACTTATATCTTAAGAGGGAATGAGACTTTGTGAGTTTTTTTAAGTTTTGAGGAGATATTGTAATAAGTTTGTTGCGAGATAGATCATATAGTACCTCAATTTCCTCATCAACATATTCATTGTAAAAATTAGAGTCAAAGAGAACATCTGCCATTAGAGCCATGTTTGCATTCATCATAAAAGTAATGGTTTATGATGCATCTTGTGTTGTTTCTTTTTGGATATGTCCCAAAGTTCAAGATCATATGAGATGTAGAAACTTCTCAATTGGCCTTTTCAGTATTCAAATATGTCCCCTTCAAACAAAAGATCATTGTTAACATTTCCATTTGTAGCTTTATCACTAGACTTAATATAATAGTAAATAAGATCTTTACTCAAACACGGTTAACTGGTCAGGCTTGAGATTGAGCTGTGATGCATATTTTAGAGAAAAAAACACAAGAAAGAAGGACATCATCCAAGTTACTGAGGATAACAACCATTACTAGGCTAAGTTACAAATAGTGTTTAGGATTATTTTCTAAATAATTCTCACAAGAGAATGTTTACAAGTATGGACTTAAATTTACAATGTTATTTATGGGTTATTGTATATGACGGTAATAGATTTCTTGTATATGTACTTTTTCCAGTGAAGTTCACAAGTCCTTTTATACAAAAACTTCAAGGTCATTAAGGTTTCTAGTTATTGCTATGATTTCCTGAAATCAACATGTAACATAATGACTCTTATCAAAGCTTCAAAGATCTTGAATCAACATTACAAATTTGTCCAAATCAGTATTAAATTTATTAGTGCTATAAATTTTTCACACAAAATAATTTATGTTATTGTAACACCCCGATTTTCAAAGCGAGGGTGTATTTTTTTTTCAAAAGAAATTAAAATAAAACAGAGAAATAAATAAGGAAATACCTTTGGATAAATAATTGAGTCATTATAATTTACAAGCAGCGGAAAAGTTTCTCAAAATATGAATCCAAAGTATTTACACAAAAACAAATAATACATGAAACCCATTCAAATAAGATGTCCTACTGACAATATTAGTAAAGGTACAGTTTTCCAGTTCAAAATAACGTAATCCAAAAGAAAGACATATGTTCCCTCTATGTCATCCTAATCTGATCATTCTACAAAAAACTATAGCTATACACCATGAGTGATCTCCACGCGCCCCGTGAGATCCTCCTAACGTAGCTCCAGTCAAGCATTCCCATCTACATTCCCATCCGTAGGGTACGAACCGGTAGGATCGTCCTAGCTCCCATCTGAGGGCAAAGCCCAGATTTCCACAATAGTTGTAAATGGTCACCAACCGAAATTAACAGTTAACACATAACATTTAAGTTTTCAAATGCACAAATAACCTTTCCACTTAGCATGCACCTTAAAAGGGTTTTCCATATGCTAAAAGTTCATATAACACTTGCCAAATAAAAATGAAATCAAAATAAAGTTCTCAATCCATCAAGTAATACATAACTAACCAAGACATTGATAAATCAATTGAGCAATCTGTTATCTAACTCAAAATAAGAATTTCTACTAAGCAGTCGATTTCCAAATCGATTTCCTGAAGGTTTTTAGTGAAATCTGTACTTTGGGCTTAAATCAATCGATTGGGAAATCGATTGAATGAATAGCTGAGCCCCTGACTTAATGCCCATCGATTTTGTCAATTTTGCTGAATTCCTGCATGGCCAAATTGATTTCCAAATCGATTTCTTGAATGGTTTTGAAAAACATATTATAAAATCGATTGGCAAATCGATTATGTCAAATTAGGGAAGTCCCTGTAACTCATCCAATCGATTGTGAAATCGACTTCCCTGCATATTCTTCCAAAAATACATAAACTAACTCAAAATCATTCATACACAATTCCACATCTTAACACTTAGCAATTCCCACACGATCACCACGACAAATTGAGTTTCGAAATAGTTTTACAACCCATCACACTTACACACAATAATGAATTCATAACACTTAGCAATTTCAACACAAATACCACGACAACTCAAATTCAAAATACTCAATCATAAACTTGAATCAAACACGACTCGCGTGCCAAGCACCCTAATGCGATGCGTATATGCCAAAATGCATGGACTCGGAATTCCAAACCAAAACCCTCCTCGAAGGACCGTAAATCATAATTGTACCGCCTATCGCAGGCCAACGATTTACTGAAAAGCGTAAACCATAAACGTACTGCCTATCACGGGCCCGTATCGTTTACCGAGGTGCCACCTATCACGGGTCTGCACGGTTTACTAAAAAGAACGTAAATTGTAAATGTACCGCCTATCACAGGCCAAAGTACTATTTACCAAGGTGCCACCTATCACGGGTCTGCACAATTTACAAAAAAGCGAAAAATCATAAATGTACCGCCTATCACAGGCCAAAGTACTATTTACCAAGGTGCCACCTATCACGGGTCTGCACGATTTACTAAAAAGCGTAAACCATAAACGTACTGCCTATCACGGGCCCGTACCGTTTATCGAGGTGCCACCTATCACGGGTCTGCACGATTTACTAAAAAGCATAAACCATAAACGTACTGCCTATCACGGGCCCGTACCGTTTATCGAGGTGCCACCTATCACGGGTCTGCACGATTTACTAAAAAGCATAAACCATAAACGTACTGCCTATCACGGGCCCGTATCGTTTACCGAGGTGCCACCTATCACGGGTCTGCACGATTTACTAAAAAGCGTAAACCATAAACGTACTGCCTATCACGGGCCCGTACCGTTTATCGAGGTGCCACCTATCACGGGTCTGCACGATTTACTAAAAAGCGTAAACCATAAACGTACTGCCTATCACGGGCCCGTATCGTTTACCGAGGTGCCACCTATCACGGGTCTGCACGATTTACTAAAAAGCGTAAACCATAAACGTACTGCCTATCACGGGCCCGTACCGTTTATCGAGGTGCCACCTATCACGGGTCTGCACGATTTACTAAAAAGCGTAAACCATAAACGTACTGCCTATCACGGGCCCGTACCGTTTATCGAGGTGCCACCTATCACGGGTCTGCACGATTTACAAAAAGCGAAAACCATAAACGTACTGCCTATCACGGGCCCGTATCGTTTACCGAGGTGCCACCTATCACGGGTCTGCACGATTTACAAAAAGCGAAAACCATAAACGTACTGCCTATCACGGGCCCGTACCGTTTATCGAGGTGCCACCTATCACGGGTCTGCACGATTTACAAAAAGCGAAAACCATAAACGTACTGCCTATCACGGGCCCGTACCGTTTATCGAGGTGCCACCTATCACGGGTCTGCACGGTTTTCAAAACGACATTAAATAAATAAGTCATTAAG
>NC_021165.2:51030667-51046292 GCF_000331145.2 Cicer arietinum
TATATATATATATATTAATTACTTTTAACAAATATCTCCAAATATCTAGATATTTATTAAAATTACCATTTCACCCATAAGGCATTAAATTCTTCGTAAAAGATCTACCACAGTTAATTTAATTTATTCATCGACGAGTAATTCTAATCAGTATCAAAATATCTTTTTGGTCATATAAACTCCCAAAATATTAATAACTTGGCTAAAAAGCCTCCGAGTTCAATACCAAAATACACTAAAATACATAAAGTATACTTTAAAATTATGAGTCTTACAGTTATCATCAAAATAATTAAAGGTCATTGTTCTTCAACCTTTATTGGTTCTAACTAAAGTGAGAGTAAAGGAAACAGAAAAAGCAAGAAAACTAGGTCAAAATTAAGGTCAAGGAGTAGAAATAAGTCAAAATGTAAGTGCTTCAATTGTCACAAGACTGATCATTTCAAGTAGGATTATCCAAATAACGAGGGCAGTGAAAGTTTCTTTCAAGGTTCAGTTGTTTCATAAAATGCTTATGAGAGTGCGGGTGCACTAGGGGGGACAAGTTAGGAAACTAAAAAGTGTTGGTTCATGGACTCTAGATGCTTTTATCACATGTGTCCAAGGAGGAATACTTAGAGACTCGAGAGCTAAAAAAAGCTTCTAAGGTCCAAGAATATGGCTTCCATTCGTCTTAAGTTGTTTGACAATTATGAATTCCTTTAGCAAAATGTGAGGTATGATCTCGAGGTTAAGAAAAGTTTATTATCCATAACCATGTTTGATGAATTAGGCTATTGCACTAGAATTGAACATGGCATGTGAATTTTTTAGTATAATGCATTGATAATTGCTAAAGGTACCAAAATGTGTGATTTATACATATTAGAGGGTTCTATTGTTATTTGTCATGCAACTATATCTAGTTAAGACTATCATGTTGAAACCAAATTGTAGCATTTAAGGTTATGGCATGTTACTGGGAGGATTTAGTTGAACTATCTAAATAAGGTTTCCTTGTTATAATTTTGTGATAATTGCATACTAGGCAAACAACACAGGGTTAAATTTGGGAGTGGTATGTATCATTCTAGTAAACCTTTTGAGTATGTTAACTTGGACCTTTGGGGTCCGACAAGAGTGTAACTCATGGTCCTGGTTCTATTTTCTCACTATGATTGATGATTTTTATAGAAGAGTACGGGGTTACATTTTGAAAAATATATAGTGACACATTTAAAAAGTTTAAGTAGTGGCATACTCTAATAGAAAATCAAATAAGAACTGACAATGTCATGAAGTTTGATTCAGAGCAGTTTAATGAGTTTTGAAGAAATCAAGGTATTAAGCAGTATAGAATCATGGCAGAAACACTACATCAAAATGGCCTAGCTAAACACGAATAAAACCATTTTGGGGCATGTGAGATGTATGCTTTTGGGAGTTGGGTTTCCCAAGAGTGGGAAACCAGTTGACTATTCTAATTTGAAATTTTTTGAAGTTTTGGCATTTGCGCATATCAACCAAGACAAGCTTGATGCTAGAGTTGTGAAATGTATCTTCATTTGTTATCTTGTAGGTGTGAAGGGTTACAAGTAGTAGAAGATAGAGCACAAAATATCAAAATTCATAATTGGAAGGGATGTTATTGTTGATGAGACTCAAATGGGGATGAACTATAAAGACCTAGAGAATAGTGACTCGAAAACAGGGTTTGAGAAAACTCAGTTTGAGGTAGATCCTTCCACTAGTAAGACTAGAGATTAAGACGAGGATCAAACTCCGCCGTTAAATATTAGAGGAAAACAACCAAAATTGGCTCTTGACTCTTAGTTAACAAGAGATAGGGGAATGAGATATATTGTTCCACCATTGAGTTATTTTTATGTTGATCTAGTTTGTTATGCTCTATATACGGGTGAGGTGTTGCAAGACTCAAAAACCAAAGACGTTCAATGAAGCATTTATCAGCAAGGAAAGTAACAAATGGTTAAAGGAAGTGAATGATAAAATGAATTCATCAGAGATGGACCAAACTTTAAAACTTGTGCATCTACCTAGGAATCAAAGGTTAGTTGTGAAGGTTGTAAAACACAAGAAAAAGGGGTTTGAGTTGTGTTTTATAGTTTTAATTTTTTTTATTTATAAACGTGGTAATTAAAATCTCATAATGAATAAATAGAGGAAATAAGTAAATCACACATAGATTTATACCGGTTCACTCTCAAACCGATAGCTACGCCCAATCACTTCACCCAAAAGGATTTTCTTTAATAATACAAACCGAATTACAATATTTAATCTCAACCAGTTAAGTCTTCTCAACTTTCAATTTGTACCTACAAACCATTGAGGAAAAACAGCCACTATCGGGCTAGGTTACAAATGAACGAGTTTGGGTTTTTCTAAAAAATCTCTCTCACTAGAGGTTGATTACAATGTCACACTTTCATTTTTTTTCTCAGCACTTAGATAAAAATTGAATAATTCAAAGTTGTTGTCCTCTTAGAGGATTAACTGCCATCAAATCTTTAACTACTTGTTAGATAGTCGACTCTATCAGAGAATTTGACTTTGTCATAATGTTGACTTTATCATAGGCGTTGACTTTCGTCATAGGCAGATGAAGTCAGACACTCGTTGCATTCATCAGAGACAAAAGGGCCAGACACTTGCTTGGTTCTCCATAGGCAATTGAGTCAGCCGTTTGCATGTTTCTTCAGAGGCAGCTGAAGCAAAAACTTGATTGCTTCTTCAGAGACAAATGAAGTCAAACAATTGTTGCATTCATCAGAGCCAAAAAAGTCAGACGTTTGCTTACTTCTCCAAAGGCAACCGAGTTAGATGCTTGCTTCTTCAGAGGCAACTGAAGCATACATTTGCTTGCGTGTTTAGAGGAAAATGAAGCATGCATTTACTTGCATCTTCATAGAGACTGAAGCAGAACATTATCTTGCATCATCTAAGGTAGTCGTAGAAAACCATTACTTGTACAATTAGGGGAAACTTATCAGAGGCGTGTAACACTAGTCTTAGAATGCTGCAGAATCAAAACCTTGATTTTCTTTGTATTTGTCAATGGATATATCATAATATCCTACACATTACATTTGATGTTGGAACTCCATATTTAATTAAAATATTAGTGCTTTAAACTTATCCCATAAAATAATTATTTTTATCATCAAAATAAGTAGGATCATAGTTCTTGAAACCAATTTTGTTCTAACAAATTGATGTGAAACCCACATTTTTAAATGAAGACCTAGAAGAAACAATCTACATGGAGCAACTAGAGGGTTTTATGGAGAACAAGTCTAAGGTGTGTGTTTTGAAGAAATCTTTGTATGGGTGGAAACATAGCCCAAGGAAATGGTATCGTCGGTTTTATGAGTTTCTTTTGAAGAAGGGGTTTCAAAGAAGCAGGTATGCTAATTGTGTTTACATATTGAAGAGGAACAAGAAAGTCATTCTCTATCTACTTTTATATGTGGACGATATCTTTATGGTAAGTTCTAGCAATGAAGAGATTTGTAAACTCAAGGAAAAATTAAATCGTAAATTTGAGAATAAAGTCTTGGTGTTGAGAAAAGGATACTTGGAATAAGTATCATGAGGAATCGGGACAAGGGTGAATTATTTGTATCCTAGTTCGGTTACTTGACTTAGTGGTGGGGCGATTTAGGATGCATTAGACTAAGACTGTTAGCACTCCCTTGGTTCATCACATGAAGCTTTCCGTTATGCAAGCTCCTCAGATTGAAGAAGAGAAGAAGAAGACGCACTACTCCCTCGTGTATGGTATGGTTTGTAGTAGGTATGCCTTAGCATATGAGATCAGCGTAGTGATTCAGTTTATGAAAAATTCAAATCAATAGAATAAGAGATCTTTTAAATAAGTTTTGAGTTATTTAATGGGTTGCTGAAAGGCGATTTGAAATACACAAGACCAACTCAAGGGAAAGAAACTTTGGAGAGATATGTAGATGCAAACTATATAGGAAATATTGACTCTAGGAAATCTTTATTGGGTTTTGTGTTTACATTGTTCTTTGTGACTATTAGTTAGAAGCAAAATCAATAATTCGTTGTGGCTTAAAACTCAAACGGAGTATATTCCCCTTGTAGAAGGGGATGAAAGAAGCCATATGGTTGAAGGGTATGATTGGGGACCTAGGAATTAGTGAAGGATGTGTGAAGATATATTGTGATAGCCAAATTTTCATTCATTTGACAAACCATCAAGTGTATCAAGCAAGAATAAAGAACTTAAACATTTGTCTACATTTCATAAGAGACGTGATTGAATTTAAGGAAATTGCTGGTAAGAAAATTACATCGAAAGACAATTCAATGGATGTGTTCTCCAAGTCATTACCTAGATCAAGGTTCAAGTATTTCTTAGACTTGTATAATTTTTTTGAAAAATTTATTCAAGTATGGAGAGATATATAAGGTGGTTGTTTATTAAATTTGCATCACCACTGATTTGAAGTGAAGATCGATAGTTATTTAGAATGTGCCTTAAAGTCACTGTTTTTTATTTTTCTGGTTAGAATAATTCAAATTAGGGTCAGAGTAATTCGAATCAGGCTAAAAAAATATAGTTTTCTAGATGTAGAAAAAGGTAATTCAAATTACTTACATAGTAATTCGCATTACCCAATTGTTTTTCGTGAACCTGTTTTGCTCTATAAGCATTAATTGAATTATTATGAACCCTAGTGATAGTAATTCGAATTATACAGGAAATTGCCTATTAATGATCATGAAGATGTACTAGGATTCCAATTTTGGTTTGTCTTAATTGATTAGTAATGATGACTATTCCTTTTTGTAATCCACACCATCCTACCATTTCGTACTTCCATTTTCTTATAAAACATTTAGAGCATATGTGTCCCTTTTGCCATAATAGAAATAAGTAACATGCATATAAAAAAAAAAAGGAATAACATCAGTCAAATTTTGTTTTTTTTTATATGTATGATAATATCTTTTGAAAGAGTATTTCTTTTTAGAAAAATGTTTCATATGATTTAAAGTTTTCATATTTTTCACTTCAACTTAAAATTTAGAAATTTGTTCTTTCAAATTGGTATTTTCATTTTTTAAGGAAATATATTTTTCTAACCAAATTCCTCAAATGCATATTCCAATTGATCATAAATAGTTAAAAGATAATATTCATCATCACTAACCTCTTTCTTGCGGTTTTTAGCCATGAGACATAGATCTACAACATCTTTATTATCATATCTTTTATTTGAGGTTTCGATACTTGAATAACTTTTTGTCCAATTTTCTATTTTTAGATCATACATACTTCCTTAACTTTGAGGATAAGCCAACCTTAGATTTGTTTTTTTTTTTTTTTTTTTTTTTTTTTTTTTTTTTTTTTTTCGCTCTTTCACTTCATGTGCACTTTGATATTTGAGTTCTTGTTCATATTGGTGTAACCTTTTTAACTAGGAACCTAAGATCATAGCTGTCAAGTCCTTTGACTTAGCAAAGATAGTCACCTTATATTTTCATTCCATGTTTACACCACTAAACAATTGTTTTGTTATATCTTCATTAGAATTTTTTTCATAATGCATTAAACTTGTTGACAATTCACGTAAATCATTTTTGCAATTTACCAATGGTTTCACCGTTCTTCATGCAAAACAATTCATACTTGTTTGTCAAACTATTTAGTCAAGAACAATTTACTTCACTTTTTCCCTCATGTGTAGTTTTTTAAATGTTCCACATTTATTGAGTAGTTTTACAATTAAAATCTCTTTGAAATTAATGTTGTCCTAAAGTGTGAACAATAATGTTCTAAGGTTTCCATAGGTATTGAACTTTCTCCTTATCTAAATTTGTCCCTTTAATTCTTTGTTTATCAAGAAAAAACTCCATTTTGAATAATTTTTAGAATATAGGGACCAATTTCAATTACCTCCCATACATCCAAATCATAAGCAATAATGTAGATTTTCATGCGTTCTTTCAATATGAATAGTGATTCCCTTTGAAAACCCATACTCTATTATACATTCTTTTAGGTTCCAAAATCATATTATAAATTGTTTGATAACTCGTAAACTCGTAAAACCCGTACAATATTATACACTCCCTTAGGTTCCAAGCTTATGATTTCATTTGTTAAATGAAATGGCCCTAGGAATTTAGAAGGAGGTTAAATAAAATCCCAACTTTTCTTTGGTTTTTTATCAAGCAGAGGAAATTTATTTAGTGATGGAAAAGAGTTAGTTTGTTTTGAAAGTCACTTATAAATTTGATCGATATTGAAATTAATCATACTAAATTGAAAAGAAAATTTTAGAAAAATGTACACTTTGATTGATAATGGTGACATTAATGACCATTTTACAACTTTTACATATGAGATTTTAACGATGTTTCCTTGAGGTTACAATGTAAAAATTTTAACACCTCAAATTTTTAACAATTCATACTTTCAATATCACTTGTTTTTATATCATTCACAATAGAAAAGTAGATTTTTGCCGCCAATCACCAAGAAACGAAAAGAACAATGACCAATAAACACATAATATAAAGATATTAAACAGGGGAAAAATCACATCGAGATATTTATTTTAGCTCCTCTACCTCTTCCTTAATTGTAAAGTACATGAGATCCTCGTTCAAACAAATAAAGTTTCTTCCTTTAAATGATTTGAAACGCTTACAAACCTCTTTGCTTCGATCTATATCATTGAATAAGAACTGATGAAATAAATTTTCATATTTTAAAGAGTTGCATTCAACTTTCTTTGAGGAACTGGAAATATTATTTTTCAAGGTATCACATTAAAATTCTAAGTTATTTAAACTTTCAGCTAAAATTAAGTGTTCATTTTTCAATTTTTTATACTTTTACAAAATTTTGTTAAACTTGTTTAACTGTTTATTAAATTTAAATGATAAATCAAAACTCGATACTTTTAACAAGTATTGCATTGTTATCTCCTTCACCTTCATCATTGCAAGATCCAGTGTCCATTAGATGCATATTTGCATGTTCGCCTTCCTCATCTGACGATGCATTAGAGTCATCAAATGTTGCCATCAAAACTCTTCTTTTTGCCTTTGAATGTGCTCTTTCTCGATTTTTCTTTCTCAAGTTTTGGAAACTTTGATTTGAAATGTACTTGCTTCTTTCATTTGTAACAAATGATATGTTTTAAGTCCATTTCCATTTTGTCTCTAGATTCTCTGTACATCTGAAGTCTTTCCTACGAAAATGTTTCTTTTGATTCCTTTTGACCCACAAATGTTAAACATGTTTTCAGAAGTGACAATTCATCATCGTCTAAGTCATTACTCTAGTCATCAAGTTCACCATCCTTTGATTTTGATTTTTCTTTAGATTGAAGAGCCTTAGATGTTGACTTCTTGCCTTTTGTTTTCAGAGCGTTTGACTTAGATTTCCTTATAGGTTCATCCTTATTAAGTTCTATCTCATGGGAACAAAAAGAACTTAAGAGCTCTTCTAAAGCTAACTAGTTAAGATTTTTAGCTTTTTGATTAGTTGTTACTTTGAATCTCCATTTGGTGGGTAAGCTTCTCATAATCTTCTTTACATGGTCAACAATGGTGTAACTATTATCAAGAACTTCCAATCCAAAACTCATAACTTAAAATTTAGAAAACATTGTCTCAATGGTTTCATCTCCTTCCATTTGAAACATTGTATTGTCTTAGCAATAAAATAGTAATGGATTCCATGACTTGAACCTTTCATTTGTAGTTTAATCATATAATCATAGAACATCAAAGATATCCTTTTTTGTTTCTTTCTTATTCCATTTTTCATATTCGTTAAATGAGATATCACTCATAAAAATAAAATAAAAACCTTGATTTTTTTATGTAATTTGAACTTCTTCTTCTAATATTCATCAAATTTCTTTCTATCAATGACAACACCTTTGTCACCCTTAGGAGTCTCATAATCGTCTTCTACCATGTCCCATAACTTAGGATCATAAGACATTTTTATTTAATAAATCTAATCAATCTAGTTAATACATATCAAGAGTTAAACCCAATTTGTAGCATAATAGATTATTTAACATATTACTAACTTGAATTGAAGAGGCTGTGACTATTTGTTGTTCATAACACGAATATTTGAAACAAATGTAATTAATACTTAAAAGAAGAGTTTTCCATAAAATAAAAATAAAAAGAAGGTTTGATGTAACTTTATCGATTGAGAGCAATTTTGATCGGCGAATGAAGTTGTATTAGTTTAAAATTGACTAAGTTGTGATTGTTTAGGGAATTTTGAAACACTAAACTTTCTAATTCGAAAACCTGTGAATTCCTAATGTTAAATCACTCTTAAATAGTTAGGTTATTTGATTAGGTGGTAACTTAAACATACGATGTATAATTGAATATGAGAAATTGTTGTTTTTTTTTTTTTTTTTTGACTTTTGAAATGATATTAGTCAATTAACAATGATGATTTAATCGATTAATTGAGATAAACAATAACTTCTAGTACAGGTTATGAATTATTCAAGATAAATAGCAATTGATTCGCCTTCATTACTCTATCAACTCTTTTAGTAGACGTAACCCTTAAGAACACATGATCTCATACCTCATAAGATGGTTCCTTATACCATCTGCTTGAATAAACTTCATCTTTTTCATTGTTTCTTGCACAATCTTATACCCAAAATTCTAAAGTAAGTCAATGATCTCTATCTGAAACAATACTCAGTGGTACACCATGAAATGTTGTGATTTCCTTTATATACATTCGGGCTAACTTTTGTAGAGGATATTCCATATTAATTAAAATAAAATGTGACGATTTGGTCAACTCATCAAGAATTACCCAAATCACATTGCATCATGAAGGACTCATAGACAATCTTGATACAAAATCAATAGTTATGATTTCCAACTTCCATACAAGTATCTTTAATAGTTATAACATTCCCGATGATTTGATATTCAATCTTTGAATTCTGTGAAGTTACATAAGCATGCAAAAACTCAACTATTTCTTTCTTCATTTTTGGCCACCAAAACACTGTTCTCAAATTCTGATACATTGGTAGATTTGGGGTGAATACTAAACTACAACGGTGACCTTCTTCCAAAATCATCTTCTCAATTCCAAAATGTTAGGAACACATACTCGATATTAAAGTCTCAAAACCCCATTTTGACCTTCATTTAATTTACCTTTTTCCCTCGACTAAATAAATTTCTTGATTTCTAAAAGAACTTAACATTATCCTAAACTTCTTGACTTATTTTAGCAAACTACTTGTAATCTATAGCATCCCAAGCTTAATAATCGTTTGTGTTAGCTTAAAACCCAAATTTGTGTATCTGAATTCTTCCAACATCTTGAAATAGCAATATCAGTCACAAGAAATATGGCTTCAATTATGATCCTTGTTTAAAATTTAATTCTTGCACTTGACTTTAATTAACTCAAGAACAATTTTGGTTAAAATTAGTTAATCTCTAGACATTCTAGATGTGTTAGTTTAAAAAAAACTATTCGATTTATAAACAAGTGAAATGAGATTAATGAGTGCACGATAAATATAGAGAAAAGATAAGAATATCATTAAAGGATGCATCCTGGTTTACCCAAAGTGGGTTATGTCTAGTTCTCACAATCTGTGAGATTTTCCACTAATGTGCTCAGCGTTAGAACATTATGCCTTACACTATCATTCTTGATAACACTTTGATCAATTGCAGATTTCACCTTTTAGCCTTGAAGGAATTTCTATAGCCACCTTTCAGTCCATAAAGGATTTTTACAAGTACTTTTCAAATAAGAAAAGATTTTTACAACACATTCAATCTAACTTAAGAGATAGACTTGAGTTACAAAATGATGTGTATGATAAAAGTGTTTGGGATCTAAAAACTTCTTACCTCTTGTTTGAGATTGATAAACAACAAAAATTCAATAAGATGAACCACAAATACAATTAGAGAACTGGAGTTTTGCTTGAGAGAACAGCTTTGCAACTTAAGCTTAAATGATCAAGTGTAGATTGATTGCTTTGGAAACTATTGCCTTTGTTTTTTTACTGATCTTCCTTTTATTGATGAAGATAGGCTTAAAAACTTATATAAAGTTGAAAATAGTCGTTAGACACGTCAGCCAAGTGTTAGATCTATTTTAATACAATTAACATATGTTTATATTACTACTCAAAATGTTCTTGACAACCCAAAAAATTTCTTACTTGGAGTTTGAAGGAAAACATGAATAAGTGTGAGAGTGAGATGTCAACTGTTATTTGGAACTATATGTGATTAGAAACATGCTCACCTTTCTACAAAATAATGCTAGTACATTGTACTTGTGTTCTTTTATCCATGCTCACAACTGATCAATCTGGAGATCAGTTTTCATCTTTTGAACCATTGATTCGAGTCATTTATTTTTTCATTGAATCTCAATATCCTTATGTGTGATTTTGACGTTCTTAACTTCCAGTTTAGACTTTCCAAAGTGATATTTATTGACTTTGTCTTCTATAACGGATAACTAGAATGTTTATTTTGAACATTCCCCAAATAACCAAAATGTTCTGCAATCATTCTTCCATCAATCTGGTTTCACAATCCTTTGATGTATATATGAGATGGGTCCATAATTTTTTTATAAAATCAATCTTGATTGTTTGAAAAATAACCATGTGGTCTATGCATGAATATGCAAGTTTATGTTTCATTTTTTATCTTTGAATAATCCACTCAAGAACACAAGTTAAATGATAATATGATAAGAATGAGAGTTAGTGATTTAATTAATAGGTAGATCATCTTCAAAACAATTATTACAGATTTTGCCTCAACAATCTACCCTTTTTTATGATGGCAAGCATATTAATTTGATTTAAATTTCAACTCTGATATAACCATGATATAAAGCAAAGTGTTTTTTTTCAAAAAGTGCCCCCTCAATTTTTGCATTCAATATCATATGTAATCAAGCATTGTAAGGATCCATACAAATAATTCAAGAAAAAATAACATAGTGTTAAGTACATAAGGAGTTTTTACAAAAATATTTCTTTAAGTTAGTCACCAGGTCGATCTCTGATGTCAATTGAAGAACGAGAAACACAATAAAGGGAGAGTTTGAATTGTGTTTTATTTTAAAATTGTTTTAACAAGGCTAAAGTAAAGTGATGAAAACAAAAAAAAATAAACAAAAAAATAAAAAGACACAGCCAATTTATCCTAGTTCACCATTATCACGGTAGCTATGTCCAAACTCTTCTACCTGAAGGATTTAATCCACTAATTCACCAACGGAATTACACTTCCATTGAACACCTACAAGTCAAACAGACTTTGTTCAAGTTTTCTCGGCCTTCTAGCTTAGAACAGTCATGTTAATAAGGGATGCAACCACAACTAGGCTAGGTTCAAAATAAAGGTTTAAGGGTTTTCTAAATAACTCTCACGATATGGAATTTACAATGTTGTGTTCTTAGAAAAATATTTCTCAGCACATAGACAACATAAAAGGTAAAGACCAAGAGTGTAGATACGGTTGTAAAGTGCTTATTGTAATACATTGTTGCTTGTCCTTTTCAATGAGTTGCACGTTCTTTTATAAAGGTTTTTAGGGTTTCTAGTTGATGTCCTTAATGTAAGAAATCAACATGTGTCATGAAGTTTTGTATCAAATCTTCTAAGATTGATTTTCTATTAAACCTTGTCAAAAAAATATCCTTAAAATTGATTATGCGAATTTTGATATGTAGACGAATGAGCAGAGGATATTTTGATCAGATTATTTCACAAATACCTTTAGAGTGTTTAGATGAGGATGCGCAAAAACGTTTTCTTCTTCAGAACATTGACTATTATCAAAGTGTTGACTTATTAGAACGTTGACTACTATCATGGTGTTGACTATCATGATATTTAGATGATCAAATACATAGCACAATTTATCGAAGGCAAAATGGTCAGATGTTTGTTGTAGTTGTTAAAGCCAAACTAATCAGAGCATTGCTTACAATAACAGAATCACTAAAGGCACGTTTCATAACTCGTTCATCTGACTTAGAGTATGGAAATCAAAAGCGAAGTCTTGGTGTTCATTTAACTTAGATCAAACATCAAATGATGCAGCATAAATACATAACGAATAACATGTTCTGAAGACTGCACACTATAATAGAATATTAGTGCTTTAAATTGTTCTAACAAAATAATGTTGTTATCAATTAAAAATGTAAAGGTAAAGTTCTTTTAACCGACTTGGTTATAACATCCTTGAGTACATGCAAAATTGTTCTAAGATGTTGTTCATGTTTTTCCAACTCTTAGAATAAATCAAAATATCGTCATTAAAATAGCAACGAATTTATCCAAGTATGGCTTGAATATGACATTTATATAGAATCCACCAATATTGCAAGAGCTTTTGTCACTCCAAAAGAAATTAATTGATATTCATCATGACCATGACAAGTTCTAAACTCAGTTTTCTGAATATCAATTAACTTTACGCAGATTGATCTTCAAAAATACACAAGCTCATTTCAATTAATCTATCAAATAATCAATTCTTACCAAAAGGCAATGATTATTTATTGTCACTTTGATCAACTAACATTGTTGACACACAACCTCACCGTCCCTTCATTCCTTTTGAATAAAAGAACAGGTGCTTCCCATGGAAAAACACGGGGTCTTATAATTCCTAATGTAATAAATCCTCTAACAGCGACTTCATGTGATATTGTGCCAACAAAATGGAACCCGCTCGAGTCATCAAGTCTATGGAAAACCTGTTTTCCTTTTCTAGAGGAAATCCTTATACATAGGAAAAAATCTCTCTTGAAAATCTTTAACAACAAGTATCTAATTCATCAATCAACAGTTTAGAAATACATGATTAACCTTTGTCCAATCCATCCCAAGGATGATAACGATATCCTTTAAAGGCAGGCATACCAAATCAACTAAAAATGACCTACCTTTTATCTTCAATTCACAATCCTCACACAAGAAATTAGTAATAATAGATTTTTTTTGTACGCGTTGATATAGAAAAATAATATGTTCAGTGTGACACATAGAAGTTTAAATCTTTCACATAATCATAAGCAATAAATGAAAGTACAGCTATGAATCAAACAACACTATAAAAGATTTTCCCTTTAAGAGGCATGTACCTTGAATTAAGTCTTTTAATTCAAATAGTTTAGCTTCAGTAAAAGCAAAGAATCTGCTAGTGGTCTTCAAACAGTTGGCTTGCGATTTCTTTTTTAGTTACTTCCACATGGACTTTGGTTGTAGATTTCTCTAAAATCATTCTTTACTAATGTGTCCTACCATGCTGCATTTGAATCATATGATCTCAATCTCCATACACTGATTGATGTAGTGTATTTGACCACATTTAACAACTCTCAAACTTGCAGATCCTCCACTAACATTATTATCCTCATCCCCCTTATCTCCGCTCTTTTGAAAATCATGACCTATTGGTGTTAAGGTTCTTCCTTTCCTAACTACCATTTGTTTCTTCTTATACATGTTGATCCTCTAATTGTTAGCATCTTCATTTTGCGTACTTTTTCAAACCATTGATCCAAAGTTATTAGGCCTCAATGTCATAACACCCTGCTAAATCTTTGAACATAGGTTGTTCCTAAGTTGCACACACTTAGTGCATTCACTAGTAACATTGCAGTACGGAGGGTAGAAATTGGAAAGCTCCTCGAATCTCGTAACATACTTTTTGATAATTAAAAGTCTTTGCTTCAAAGATAGGAAATCAACCTCCTTCTTATCTTCAAGATCCACATGAAAGAACATCTCCAAAAAATTACCTTTGAAAGGTTACCAATGTTAGTGCAAAAGTGTTTTAAACTAAAATCCTTTAGTTGATGTTGTGATGATAACAAATCCATACAAATAAAGAATAATTATCCCCTAACTATATATTCTAAGTGGGTAGATTAAAGGCAATAGTTATGTTAATAACTGTTCATAGTAGCCTAACATTTTAGAGATATTTTGTCAGAGCAAATAGCAAAAGAAATATTGTGGAAACGAGCGCGGTAAAGCATGTGTCGCCATATAAGGTTTATTCTCTGATGCCTAGAAAAAGGAAAAACAAACCAAAGACTTCATTTCAACTACATCATAAGTCTGAAGACACGCACTTTTGTTGTCGCAAGCATGAGTTGACTCTAGGATAGCAGCAACGTAGTATCTAGGTTGCCTCTGATGGACCCATCAACGATTATGTTCCTATTCCTTTGATCCATAAGCATAACAATAAATAATCTTCCTATGCCTTTGACAAGCATAACAAGAAATATTATGCATCCGCTGCGCCACACAAGAAATAACATGCCTTTGCCTCGAACATGCGCGACGAGCAAGTTACTTCCTCTAATTTAAAGTGTGACAAGCAACTTACTAACTCTACCAAACACACCAAGCGTCTGGTCGTCTGACTCTAAAATTTTATGTATCCTCTAATAGAGTCAAGGCTATGAAAAAGTCAATGCTCTAAATAAAGTCAAACGCTATAAAAAAGTCAAATGCTCAAAGAAGAAAAAACAATTTCACGTCATCGAACAAGCATTATGAATCTGATATGTGTCAGAAAGTCTCTAATGTTTAAGTTGATCAAAGTAACCTCTGGTTCCTTGTCCTCCATATTAAGATACGCGGAGTCATTCACATAAATAAATAGGAATACTCATTAAAAGTTGATCAACCTTGAATAGTGATTGAAGATTTCCAATGATAAAATTCTCAACGGACAATTCTTCTTTGTATTTAACAAGAATTCACTCAGTCCTTACCATTGTGAAAAAGCGAGCGAGTGCGAGAGAGAGTGCATGACAGAAAATGAAAAAGGTTATGTGTTTACATAATAAAATCTGAAATAACCAAGAACACATCAAACTAATATAATGAGTGTTTTATCCTCTCACAAGAAGTTATTAGAGTTGATATAAATTAGTCAAATTGTTTTCACACACTTGCATTGATATAAGATTTAATCTATAACATCCTCTTCATGAGAGTTAGAGTCCTAAAATAAACTTTGTGTCAAATTAGAACAAACTAGAACTGATGTAAATCAACTTGATAGTGGCACAACCCTCTCTTCCTCAAAGAGGCTCCTGAAGAGGTACAATGACCCTCAACAATAGGATGTCGGTATGTTGAATAAGGGTTCCAGGAGTGACAACCTAGAAAGGCTAGAGAAAAATACTCAAATCCTAAATGGTAGAGTAAAGAATACTTGTACAACTATTGTGAAAATAGTACACTAAGCTCTTATCTATACTAAGAAAAAATCTATTTGTAAGGGGAGGAAAAATGGTAGCAACAGTTGGTTGTAAAGTAGTATAAAACATGTGTTCCATTATTCTCTTTTAATTATCGCATTTTAGTTCTTTATGATTTAACCTTACACCTTCCAAACCTCTTTCAATAAAAAGGTTAATGTTTTCATAAACAACGGTTTTTGTAAGAAAATATAAGTAGTATTAGAAACGCTAAACACAATTCAACCCCTCTCCCTTTATTGTGTTTTCCATCACCTTCAAATGGTATCATAGTTCGATCTCTCAATTAAGAACTTTGTCGTGTA
>NC_021165.2:51046500-51091383 GCF_000331145.2 Cicer arietinum
CGTGTAGGAGCATACATCCTTATAAGCTAGAATTATTAAGAAAATGGTTTGAAATAGCGTATGTGTTCTTAAATCTTTTCTTAAATGTATTTATCTCCTTCTAAACATGTTTTTGACAAAATCTGGTCGAAATGATTGTTTTTGCTTTTTAAAAAAATTGGATGAAACATTCTTTCATAACATCTATTTTCTCAAATGTAAATTTCATCTCATTTTCAAAGTTTTTATTTTTGTTTTAGGAATACTTTTTTTTTTATCAAAGTTGCCCTTTTACAGATCACTCTTCAAGGACAATTTGAATAGTAAAACAAAATATTTGTATTGAGAAAAATGAATACTCAAAGATAAGATTAGACATAAGTAAGGATTGTTTCACTCTATGTCACTTGAAATACAGTAATCATCTCAAAATCGTATCTATAAAAGAGATACTTTCTAAGGTTAATTATCCAAAAAAATACGTTTTCATGTGATCACCTCTTAGCAGATTAATACTCCTTGTATATTTCTTATTTATGTTCTCTGGTTGTTTTATTCTTTAAAATCTTCAATGAAAGGTTGGACAACACTGACATGCCTTTGTAAGGCATATGGAGTTATTGAGTGAGAAGAGTTTATTTAAAAATATTCATCATCTTATAGGGAGAAGTATTAGTGAATACACCAAAATTGTTGGTGCAAAATAATGGAAGCATTATAGTGCACTTAACAATGAATATAACCAATCAGGGAGAAGCTTTCTACAACTTCTCTAATTTGAATGAATGTCCACATGTGTGACGGTGCAAACACGAGAAGAAGGTTGAATTGTGTTTGACAAAGTTGATAACCTTTTGATAATTTGATGAAAGCTAGTTAGTTTTTATGAATTACTTAGATAAAAAGTAACCTGATTCAGAGGCAACAAACAATGAAAGCATAAATAATTAAACACATAGATTTATCTTGGTTCACCACAAACTTGGCTACATCCAGTCCCCTCACTCAGAAGCATTTAATCCATTCATTCAACAACTTGACTTACAAAGCACCTGACTCACCAAGCCAGTCTTCTCAAACAGCCTGACAACCTCATACTTTTGAGGAACTAACCACCTTGAACATACAAACCAAGTCTCTCTTAACAACCTGACAATCCTAGATTGAAAAGGAAGTAAACCATTATCGGGTTGGATAAAACGCTTTGGAACTTGAGTAACTGCTTCTAACAAAACTGATAATAACAATAACTCTCACCCTCTAAGAAAAATATTTCTAACTTGAACAAGTGTTTCTCTCTTTGAACTCTGAGATGAATTTGAAATTTTGAGCTTATGAGTTCTTCAACTCTTTTCTGATTTTCCAATATCTACTTCTTCAGTCTTTTTTTATCTATTTATAGATACAATTAGGGCATCAATTTATTTATTTTTTAATTATGAATTGTATATTCATTCCTAGCTTGGTCAACAAGGAACTTATTTAAAAATAGTTCTAAACAACATGTTTTGTGATAATATGTTCTTTAGCCAACTCTTTATTTCTAAATCCAATCTAAGTAGTTCTTCTAAATTGATTATGTTCATATTTTTTCATATTGAGTTAGAAAATTCTTCACATTAATTCTTTTCGTATTTTGTCTAGTAATAGTCATTTTCTTTTGATTTTCTTATATCCTCCTTTTTTTTTATGTTTTTCTGGTTTGTCTATGCCTACTACCTCTGGTTCAGGTAAATCTGCATTATCCTCAACTTGCTTTGACTTTCTAAGCTCAAGTTTTTTGTCATATCACATAATATAAATCAGATAATTGAAGAGTAGAATCAATACAGCTAAAACTTCAGCTTTGTTTTTGGTGTTTTTTGCTTGTTTCTGAAAAACAAACTTGTATTCTATATTTGCTGAACTATTTTGGTTATGTGATTCTCCTAGTTCCTATAAGTTTTAAGAACCTACAAAATACTCATTTTGCTTTGATTTTTAAGATGAAGCTACTTGTTATCACAATAAACATAATATCAAAAAGATAAATAAAGATTAGAGAAATATTATCTAGAAATCAACTTGTTTCTACATTACTTTGAAAACCGTCTTAGTTTTTCTTTTCTGGTTTTCAGATTCTGAATTGCACATCTACTAATTAGAGGTTTTGGATGAGGTTATTTGAATTCTCATCCAGGTTTGTAGTCTTGATGAATTGGATTGGAGTGTTTAGAGAAGTCTCCGTATTTTGATTGCTCATCAAACACTTTTGTATCTGCTGATGTATCAGGTTCTTCTGGTAATTTTGGAACTAATGGTAGTTCCGATTCTTCTTGTATTTCTAGTTCTATTGATATGTGTGATTTACCTGCCTGTTTTATTTCTGGTGATACGTGTAATTTCTTTCTCAGTTTTGCCTCTTTTGATACTCTAGATTTTTCTGATATTTCTGGTTCATCTGATAGGTCTAGATCCAATCATCTAGTCTTTCAAATTTCTTCCAAGAATCATTTGGCGTTTGTTTTTTAAGTATTGGAAGATAATCCTTTTTTCGTTCATATATTGCAAACGTCTATTGACCAGACACCATAAATGGTGTTTCAATTTAGTTTCTTAGAACATTTGCAACATAAACAATTTTATCCTTTGGTACCCAAATCTGGTCGAGTCCTGCTTTGTTAGTTCTAAAAGTTTCCATGTCTTTCCATGTAATTAGCATAGGAAAAGATATTTTAGTGTGTCCTTTCTTACAAAAAATAGTACATAAATCATCAGAGAGAATAATCTTTAGTTCAGTTACTCTTTCTTGAATCCCATTCATCTTTTATCATTCATACTAACACTCATAGATGCATACTTGCTTCTTTCCATACTGTTATCAAGAAAATCTTGAAATACTTCTTCATGCTTATTAGAGTTACATTTGGTATTTTCAATTGATGTTAAACTATATTTATCTCATTTTGGAGTTAGATTTTTAGCCTTAAGTTCAACAATATCAGCTTTTAAATTTGCATTTCTATTTTAACTTCAGCACTTTGATTCTTTAAAATATTAATTTCTTCAATTATGTTTGCATTTTCTTTCCTAAGTGCTTTCAGTTTTAAAGATAATTTGGGATTCTTGTTTAAAAAATCATTTATAGTAGTAATTAAATTAGATCGAGTTAAAACAAAAAGTACCTTAATTTCTTCATGTGTTGATTCACTGAATCAAGACATGTTGACCCTTGGATCTTTCCTCAAATATTGTAAAGTGCTCAGCCTTGAGACCGAGCTTTGATACCAATTGAAGGTGAAAACACCAGAAAGAGGGTTGAATTGTGTTTGACATAGTTGATAACTTTTTTCTAATTTGATGAAGGCTGGTTGGTTTTTTATGAATTATTAGATAAGAAGCAATCGGGTACAGAGGTAGCAAAAAATGGAAGCATAAAGAATTGGACACATAGATTTATCCTGGTTCATCACTAAGTTGGCTACACTCAGTCCCCTCACTCAAAAGGATTTAATCAACTAATTCAACAACTTGAATTTCAAAGCACCTGACTCTCCGAGCCAGATATCTCAAATAGCCTGACAACCCCAGACTTTTGAGGAACTAATCACCGCCACCCTACAAGCCAAGTCTTCTCCTAACAACCTGACAACCTCAAATTGAAGAACGAACTAAACCGCTATCGGGTTCAATACAAAGGTTTGAAACTTGATTAGTTGATTCTAACAAAGCTAATAATAATAATAACTCTAACACTCTAAGAAAAACACTTAGAAAATATTTCTAACTTGAACAAGTGTTTCTCTTTTTGAACTCTAAGATGAATTTAGAATTTTGAGCTTAAGAGTTCTTATACTCTTTTATGATTATCGATGATCTTCGTCTTCAGCGTTGAGTATCTATTATAGATAAAGTTAGGGCTTCAATTTAGTCTTTGTTAATTTATGAATTGTATCTTCATTCATAGCTTGGTCAACAATGATCTAATTTAAAAATAGTTACGAACAAGATGTTTTTTGATAATATATTCTTGCCAATTCTTTATTTCTAAATCCAATATGAGAAGTTCTTCTAGTTTGATTTGTTTTCTTATTTTAATCACATTGAGTTTTTAAATTCTTCAAGTTTATTCTATTTGTATTTTGTTCAGATTGATTACGTTCGTAATTTGTTCAGATTGGGTTTGTAAATGTTCATATTTTGTTGTAGATAAGTCATAATAAAAAATTCTTGTAAATAATTCATATCTTCTTATGATAAATCATGATCAAATCTTGTTCAAATCTGGACCATATCTTCTTTTCAGTTTGGTCAAAGATTTTTTTCAATCATAAATCTGAATCAAATCTTATTTTAGATTTTCTTCAAAAATATTTAACCATGTCTTCTTTTCAACTTGGTCAAAGATTTTCTTCAATCATAAATCTAAATTAAATCTTATTTTGGAACCCTTGGGTATCAATGTTTCCTTCTCTCACCAAGTAGCTTGAATACAAGGAGAAAGTACTAAAAATAGCATTGAAAGGATTGTGCCCCATTTTGTTTGAAACCTCTGGATTTAATGGAAATCTAGAAGTAATAAAAAAGAAAGGTTGGAGCACCTAAATTTTTATTGAAGATCTATTTTTGAAAAATTATATCTCCAACTCTATATCTAGAGAAAGTCTCATCTAACAAATCAAAATGATTAGAGAAAAGGGAAGATTGCATTATCTTTTTTTTTTTTTTGTCTGACAATTCGAAAAGGTAGGCTTTTGAATATGAAAGACTTCATCATCATTGATTAAGATGAAAGTTCAAAGAAGGGAGACTCTTTTTGAAGATTTTAAATAAAGGAACTTGATTTATTTATGTATTAGGAACTGGTGATTCAAATATGATACGTAATATAAATTAAGGGATTTGGTTTAGAAAGACCTTAGGATTTTATAATTTGTATTTTACCCTTTCGTATAAAGTATTGCATTTGTAATGTATTTTGTATGTCCTACAAGTGTAATGTAAGTTATTAATTGAATAAGTTTTTTTCTCTTTGTTTTGTTCTTTCCTCTATTTCTTCTCTTCTTCTCTACTTTCAAAACTTCTCTTCTTATCCTTTGTTCGATATCTCATTCATTTTATCTTCAAAATTATTGTTTTTCTTTCAAACCATAACTCCTCACCTCCCTTCATTTTTTATCCCGCACATTTAAAATTGAACCATCGGTCACACGTTATCTCACTCTTTGTTTTCCCACACTCTCATCATTACGACTCTTTTTTCAAAAACATTTTTGTTTTGCTTCTCAAAAATTTTGGCTATTTATATCTCAAACATTTTTTGTTCCTCCTCATTTGTGTCCTCTAAATCCTCTTTCGGTCCCTTTGTCTCTAATTGTATTCATCACTACTTTTTTGCTTCCCAATCTCTCTTCAATACATTTGGTTCATCTTCTGGAAGGAAAAGGCAGTCACATTCCCACCATCTAAAGTGGCTTCAATGGTGCGTGACATTCTTATGGAACAACTAGAAGTCTGGATTGCTCTGCAAGAAGTCGAGCACAAGATGGATGTTCTCGTCTCTAAAATGGAGGAAGCAGTTGAACTCTTGAGACGTGTCCTTGGATATTTATAAAACATGTCTAGGAATAGCTTTTCTTTTTTCTCTTTTTGTTCAATGTCTTCATTGTAATTGTGTTCTCTTTTAAGCTTTCATTTATATTTACTTATGTTAATATGTTGTTTGATGTGTGACCATTTAATTCTTCTTGTGTCTCTTATGTCTGGTTGGCTTACTAGAAACCTCTATAACTCACCCTTTTCGATAAGGACAAAAGGGAAGAAAAGAAGAAGATATAGTAATACCATCAAGGGTTGCATTCTTTCATGATATCTCTATGCATCCTTTAACCTATTGTGTAGCAAATATAAAATAACTTAATAAACATTTGAAACGCTTAAAGAATTGTAGCTATCAAATTCAGGGGGTCCCTAGAATATTGATGTGAAAATTTCTTTTTGAATATCAAACAATCTTTTAAGTCAATCTTATTTTTGAGTACCACATTCAAGGGGAGCTCTCTTTTAAAACCTTATATTGTGAAGAAAAATTATTCATTAATTGTATATTTATTTATCATCGTTATAAATAAAAGAAATAAAAAAAGGAGATTGTCAGTGCAAAAGTGTTTTAAAAGACAATCATATGCTTGATGTTTTAATGATAACAAATACAAACAAATAACGAACAACTGTCCCTTAACTATATATGATAAGGGTGCATATTAAAATGTTATGTTAATAACTATTCAAAGTAGCCTAGGCTACAAGTATTTTAGAGATCTTCTATCACATCAAAAAGCAAATAAAATATTGTGGAAACAAGCACAACAAAACATGCTTCGCCATATAAGATATATCCTCTGATGACTAGAGAAAGACAAAAGTGAAGTAAAAATGTCAATTATAAGGAATGGAGGTTTGAATTATAATTTCCCCTTTTTTAAAATTTCTGTTTTGAAGTTAAGAATTTAATCCAAGATTGATCTTGGTGATAATGAAGATTGACCTTGGTTTGTTACAAAAACAGCAATATCAATTTTATCAAAATAAAATCTGATTATCAAGCATAAAGTAAACAGAGATAGAAAGATTACGCAAGCATATATCCTGGTTCACACAAACACGGGTTACGTCCAGTCCTCACAAGAATGAGATTTTCCACGATGTGCTCAAAGGCAAGATTGTTCTTGGTTGTCACACTACTTTCACAGATCAATCTTGATCTTTACACAGTTTCTACCCTTCTACCTAGAAAGGATTTCTTCAGTTCTACCTTACTATTTTAGAAAGGCTTTAATAAGTTACCTTTCAAAACATGAAAGGATTTTTACAAACTACTCAAGATTATGTTGACAAAATAACCTTGAATTACAAAGTGGTGGATTTGAGACTATTTTAGAATCTGAGTCTTTACTCAACTCTTGTTTGAGAAATAGATTCTGTAAATAGAACTTAGTTGTTACTGATTCACTACACAAAGATTGAAGACAACAAGCTTAAAGAACTATATTGAGATACTTAAGTAAGATTGAAATGATTGATGCTTTTCTTTGCACTTTTGAGTTATGTCTTGTTCTTCATCTTGAAGCTGCTTTTATAGACTTCAAGAGACCTTGGGATAGCTCATATGACCGTTTAAATAGGGTCAACTGTCATGAAATAGTTGTTGGATAAAGTCTGCCAAACAGCAAGAGTGATCACAGCTGCATCCAAGAACGTTCTTGAGATCCAAGATTGTTCTTCGAATTTGTTTGAGATGAACTAACTTGTACTTTGTGATTGTGACAGATGTCTGAGTTGAGTGCATGCTTTTTAGTATCATGTGCAGGTTTTAGACAAGTACAATTAGTAGTGTACTTTTCACCTTGTGGCTTTGTACTTGCACTTGTCTCATTTGAAGAATGATCTTGTATTATGCTTTTAATGAAGCATGTCTTTGATTATTTGAATTCTGGAACACATATGACTTAGATTGATCCTTGCTTATTCTATATGAAGATTTGAGATAAATAATGTTTCCAGGATTCAATCTTTCACAAGAGAACGGATTATTTATAAACGAAGAGTTTGAGATGAACTAACTTGTACTTTGTGATTGTGACAGATGTCTGAGTTGAGTGCATGCTTTTTAGTATCATGTGCAGGTTTTAGACAAGTACAATTAGTAGTGTACTTTTCACCTTGTGGCTTTGTACTTGCACTTGTCTCATTTGAAGAATGATCTTGTATTATGCTTTTAATGAAGCATGTCTTTGATTATTTGAATTCTGGAACACATATGACTTATATTGATCCTTGCTTATTCTATATGAAGATATGAGATAAATAATGTTTCTAGGATTCAATCTTTCACAAGAGAACGGATTATTTATAAACGAAGATCGTTCTTCGTTTCTCAGCAATAAGTCAAGATTGATCTTCGTTTTCCAGAACTACTTCAAGATCAATCTTCGTTTTCCAGAATTGCTTCAAGATCAATCTTCATTTTCCAGAATTGCTTTCTTTGATTTTAATGTGATCTGATTTGTGATGTTTGATACCTATCTTGTTTTAACACACTCAAAAGCACATGTTAAATATTAAAACATTTAGAATCATAATTAATAATCTTTAATTAATCTTTTGTTTAATCATCATCAAAACATTTAAAATGAGATTTTGTCTTAACAATCTCCCCCTTTTTGATGATGACAAAAACATGTTAATTTAGATTTTTAAGTTGATTCTAATAATAATTCAGAGGGCTTTTAATTAATTAAAAAACTCCCCCTCAATATGTGCTTAGCATTTGAACCAAATAATGATTTTTCATTCATGTCATAAAAAATATATCTTTCGATCATTACATGTTGGTTCAAAAACAAAACAAAATACAGGTAATCATAGACAGATAACTAAATATTACATGTTTAAAATCTAAGATAATTTATCCCCCTTTGTCACAGCAAAAAGGAACAGGAGAATAAAACTAAAGCAGTGACTCAAAATGACAGAGACGGGGTAGACCCTTCAGAGGATGGAGACAAAGAAGGTTGAGGGATGGCTGGAATTGTTGGAGGAGGATTTAGCATAGGTGGTTCAAGACCAACCTTTGGGGCAAGCTGATGTGTCATCCAGTCACGTAATGATGGTTTGTAGAGCATAAAAAATTCTGGGAATATTCTTGTAAGCCCGTGATGACTCCTTTTCCAGTTTCGTCCTTTTTGAGGGGCGTTGTTGAGTATCCATGGGAGTGTTGTTGGAGGGAGCAACAGATGTACAGAAGGTAGATAAAGTAGCAAAAGTGGTGTTGATTGGAGGAATAAAGGTAGAAGCGGAGTGATGGGGATGAGGAATAGATGGACTAATGGTATCTAGATCAGGAAAAGCCAAGTATTGGCTTATTCCAAAGAGGGAAGAAGATGCAGTTTTCTGAGGTGAGAGAAATACAAGAAACATTTTTGAAGTGTTTTGGACAAGAAGTGTGGGACATAAGTGGTCTTGGGATGATAGGTTTGTGAATGATGGAATTGTGGAAGTGACAGGATGCAAGTGTGGGGAAACAACAGGAAATGAGGAACGTTCTTCAGTATTTAGGTGAGGGGAAGAATGTTATTGGGGCTCAGATGTGGTGTGTGCAGCAGAGATTTGTTCAATTCATTTTCGTTTGCTTGAGGATGGTGTGAAAGCAGGTTGTGATGAGGGTGGGATGATGGGAAGTTGTTTCATATGGGAGAGATTTTTGGTGGAGAATTTGGAAATTTTGATAATGGAGGATTCGGTTGCAAGTGGAATCTCAAAATGCCTAACAATTTTGGAGAACACCATGCCATAAGGGACAGTATTGCGCTTATAATCCTTTTTTATTGCAGCAATCATATGTTGGATTATCAAATATGGCAGATTTAACTTCTTGCAATTCAGAAGATGATAAATGACAAGTGCGTCATTATCAGAGACAAATTCGTGATTACCACAGTGACATAGGTGATTGTGTTGGCTTATGTTGTTAAAATTTTTTGACTTAGGTTTCAAATCAACAGAAAGGCATTTTGTGGATCCATCAACAAATATCTCTTGAAACACTTCATCTTTTGAAATGTTTAAGGCCTTGTACCAATCTTTGCCATAGATTGTTAAACCTTCAGATGGAATTTTCAAAGTATCAGCCAGGATTACAGGATCAAGTCGAATTTCAATACCTTTCAGGGTTGAAACTATGAGAGACTTGTCTTCAAAAGCTTTAGCTTTGCAATAAAATGCTCTAATGACTTTTGGGTAATGACAATCAGAGATTTTCAGAAAATCCTATCAGCCAAGGGCATCAGTATGATGTTGGATAGAGCCCTTCCAATACCAATAGGGCGTTGAGCCCATTTTTCAGAAAATACTTGTTGGATTTTGGAAGATATCAGAGGTGGAATGAGGATTTTTGAGGAAGAGTGTTTAGGGAAGGATTTAGGGTTTGTTGTGGTGGGACCCTTTGTGGTTTTCTGGGTTGGAGATTTAAGAGGAGAAGATCGTTCTTGTGGAGGAGAATATCGTTCTTGAGGAGGGGAAGATTGTTCCTGAGGAGGAGAAGATTGTTCTTGTGGAGGTTTTTTCTGAGATTTTTTAGGGATTTGAAGTTTTTTGGAGGTCAAAAACTGGGAGAGTGTGGAGGGAGATTTGATTTAGGTTTTCTTGGTTTCGATTTTGTGGTTGTGTTTTTGGTTGAAGGATGTTTGGAAGAAGATTTTGGAGACGATGATATAGGGTTTGGCATTTCTGGGGATTTTGAAATATGTGGGGACAGTGCTGAGGTTGGTTGAGGTGTAGGGGCAGTTTGTGGATTGGAGTTATGTTGAGGTGACGAAGGTTCATCATCAGAAATCGTGTAAATGGTGTTGTCCACCTTTTTGTTTTTGGAAGTACCGACTCCTGCTAGAATGCGCATTGATCTTCGTTGAGAAGATGAGGTGCTGGAGCTAGGGTTCGTAGTAGTGCGAAGATGGGGTGGGCATTGACTAACAGAAGGGGTGGGACATTGATATAAAGGAGGAAGCTTAGTTGAGAGAGGTTGAGGACATGGTTCTGGGGAAGAAGATAGGTAGTCTGAAAATGTTTTTTCAGAGGATGAATGGGGAGGTGTTGGTATGGGTGGAGGAGATGGAGAGCGAGCTAGGGATGGTGAATGGACTGGAGGTGAGGAGGATGACGATTGTAGTGGTGATGTGGGATTTTTCTGAGCCCTGGTTTTGGTACGGGGCATTTTTTGAAAAATAGAAGCTTGATGAAGAGGAAGATAGAGAATGAGTTCTGAGAGAAAAGAGAATTTGAATAGTGAAAGAGGAAAAGGATGACCGTTTTGATTTGGGTGCAGTTGATTAAGAAGGGGATGGAGTGCCACGTGTGGGATTAATTGGATGAGGCAGTTGAGCATTGTGAAGGAGGAAAGAGAAAGCATGTAGCTGGGCAAATCATGAGTAGCCGTTACTTTTTTTAAAAGTAGCAGTCGTTTTAGTAAAAAGAGTAATCTTAACAGTTAGTGATGATGAGGAACAAAGATCAATCTTGAGTGGTTTAGCAAAAACGAAGATTGTTCTTCGTTATGACCAGAATGTTCTGGTTTGCGTGTTAACGATCTTGACCAAGATTTTGCATGATGTTTAAGCGTTCTTTGATGGAATTAAAAGTTTCTTCAACAAAGGGCTTTGTAAAAATGTCAGCTAACTGATAAAATGGTCCCTAATAAAATGGTGTTTTATTTCAATATGTTTTGACCTTGAATGTTGAATAGGATTTTTAGATAAATTAATAGCACTAGTGTTATCACAATATATTGGAATATGAGTACCTAACTGAATAATCTTCAAGTTGATTTTTGATCCACAATACTTGAGAGCAACAGTTTGCAGCTGAGACATATTCAGCTTCAGTAGTTGATAGGGCGATTGTATTTTGCTTCCTACATGACCAGCTTATTAAGGCTTCCCCTAGGAACTGACATGCACCACTAGTGCTCTTTCTTTCCATCTTATCACCAGCATAGTCAGCATCGCAGTAAACTACAAAATCAAAATGAGAATCTTTGCTATACCAAAGGTCAAGATCAGTAGTACCTACGAGATAACGAAAAATTATTTTGACTGCTGTTAAATGAGACTCTTTTGGCAAGGATTCAAATCTAGCACATAAACCTACTGCGAAAACAATGTCAGACCTACTTGCAGTTAAATAAAGTAATGATCCTATCATACCTCTATATTCTTTTTCAAAAATTGATTGTCCATTTTCATCTTTATCTAATGAGAATGATGGATGCATGAGAGTAGACATAATCTTGGCTTCACTCATTTTGTATTTCTTTAAAAGATCTTTGATATATTTTTCTTGATAAATGAAAATTCCATTTTTATGTTGTTTGATTTGTAACCCAAGGAAATATTTCAATTCTCCCATCATACTCATTTCAAATTCACTTTGCATGAGTTTTGAAAAATCTTCACACATTTTTTCACTTGTTGAACCAAAAATAATGTCATCAACATACACTTGAACAATGAGTAAATCATTTTTACTTATTTTCTTAAAAACTATTGTGTCAATGTTTCCACGGGAAAATTTATTTTTGATTAGAAATGAACTTAGTCTTTCATACCAAGCTCTAGGAGCTGGTTTTAAACCATATAAGGCTTTTGTGAGTTTAAAAACATGATCTAGTTTCTTTTGATTTTCAAAGCCTGGAGGTTGATGAACATAAACTTATTCATTTAAAAAGCCATTTAAAAATGCACTTTTAACATCCATTTGAAAAAGTTTGATATTTTTATATGATCCATAAGCAAGAAGAATTCTTATGGCTTCTAACCCTGCAACTGGAGAGAAGGTTTTATCATAGTCTATTCCTTCTTGTTGATTATAACCTTGAGCAACTAACCTTGCTTTGTTTCTTACAACTTTTCCTTCTTCGTCTAGCTTATTTCTAAAAACCCATCGTGTTCCAATAATTGTTTGATCTTGTGGATTTGGAACAAGAGTCCATACCTCATTTTTCTCAAATTGAAGAAGTTCTTCTTTCATTGCATCAATCCAAGATTGATCAATTATTGCTTCTTTGATGGATTTTGGCTCTACTTGAGATATCATTGCCATGTTGTTGTTTGCATCATCTTTAAATGACATTATAGTTCTAATGACATCAGCTGTATCTCCAATGATTTGATTTGGAGGATGATCACTTATTAATTTCTAGCTTCTAAGAGGATTTGGAAAAGGAGATTGTTCATCAATCTTGTTTTCCTGAAGATCGATCTGTTGTGTTTTCCCAGATTGATCTTCTTTCTCTTCATCTTTCTTTTTTAAGTCAAGATCATCAAACTCGTCAAATAAAATGTGCATACTGATTTCAACAATTTTAGTTCTTAAATTAAACACGCGATATCCCTTAGATTTTGTTGAGTATCCTAGAAATATAGCTTTGTCCGATTTTACATCAAATTTTCCCAAGTTATCTTTGTTGTTTAAAATATAGCAATAACAACCAAAGATGTGAAAGTATGAAATATTTAGTTTTCTATTTTTCCAAATTTCGTAGGGTGTTTTATTTACCATTTTTCTGATTGAAACACGATTTAAAATGTAGCACGAGGTATTTATAGCTTCAGCCCAGAAATACTTCTCCACATTAGACTCTTCCAATATCGTTCTTGCCATCTCTTGCAGGGTTCTATTTTTTCTTTCAACAACTCCATTTTATTGTGGAGTTCTTGCACAAGATAAATTATGAGAAATGTCAAGTTCATCAAAGAATGTTTTGAAGGACGCATTAATGAATTCACCACCATGATCACTTCTTACATTGATGATTTTGGATTCTTTTTCATTTTGAACCTTTTAAAAAAAAATTGAAAGCATCAAATGCATCATCCTTTTGTTTTAAAAATAGCACCCATGTGTTTTAAAAATGCATCATCCATATTTCATACCTCCTAAGCTGGTGGTTTTGATGGGACCAAAAAAATCAATGTGAAGTAGTTCAAGAGGTTTTTTGGTTGAAATAAAACCTTTTGAATGAAAGCTACTTTTCACTTGTTTTCCTTTTGCACAAGCCTCACAAATCTTATCTTTTTCAAAACTTATTTTAGGAAGTCATCTAACAAGATCTAAATTTGAAAGTTGAGATTATTTTCATACTCAAATGTTAAGTTCTCTTATGCCATATCCATTTGTCTTTATTTATGGACATGAGGCAAGATTCAACTGGTAATTCTTCAATGTATAAAATATAAAGATTTTTCTTTCTGGATGCAGAAAATATGATTTCTCCATAATTTGTCATTCTCACTTCACATATGTTTGGTTTAAAGATAACTTCAAAGCCATTATCACAGAGTTGACTAATGCTAACAAAATTATGTTTTAATCCTTCAACATATTGAACATCATTGATTTTGGCAGAATTTATTTTACATATGGTTCCTTTTCCTTTGATCTTGGCTTGATCGTTGTTTCCAAATGTTAAGGACCCTCCATCTTTTTTGATAAATGACATGAAGCAGTTCTTGTCACCCGTCATATGCCTTGAACAACCATTGTCCAAAAACCATGGCCTTTTCTTGACATCTTGAGATCCATCCTGCATAATGTGTTATATCCTTTTTAGGTACCCACTTGATTTTGGGTCCTGAGGAGTTAGCTTCGAAATCTGATTTTTTTTCTTAGTGTTAAATGATTAATCATAATGATCTGTTTTAGACAGAGAAGAATCTTCAGTGGTTTTTGAAAATGGTTTAAAAAGATGAATATCAGATGGTTTTGAAAAGCCTCCAGATCGATCTTCGTGTTTTACATTGACTGAAGATCGTTCTTGCTTTTTTAGTTTTTTAGAAAAATTTGCTTTTACTGTCAAATGTTCTTCTTTTTTGAAGATTCTTCTGTTCTTGTTTTTTTCATCCCTTTTTTTAAAGTAACATGCAAATTCTAAATGTCCAATTTTGTCACAATATGAACATTTGATTTTTCATTTTCCTTCTTTCAGTTCAGGAACAAAAAAGGTTTCAAACATTTTGGTTTTTTGGGTTTTATCAAAACCAAGGCCAGCTTTATCAAATATCCTTACTTGGGATCCCATGATTTTCTGAAAGGTCTCAGTAGCTTTAATAAAAAATTTCAAATCATTCTTAAGAGTTTCAACTTCAGCCTTGAGAAGATCGTTCTTCGTTTGAGATGAAGATTGATCTTGGCTTTCTGATTTTGAATGATCTCTTTAAGTTTATTATTCATAGTCTGAATTTTCTCTTTCTCTTCTTTTTCTTTGTGAAATTTTTCTTTAAAAGAACTACATTTTTTAATAAGAAAGTTTAAATCATTTAGCAAATTATCAAATTCGATTTCCATTTGTTTGCACATAAGACATGGTTCAAAATTGCTTACCTCTGTATCTTCAATATTTGCCATTAGACACAGATTAGCTTCTTCAGGTTCATCTGTTTCTGATTCATCATAATCATATCAGGTTGCCATCATTGACTTCTTTTTGAAGGGAAATTTCTTTGGCACATTTTTGTTTAATGGACATTCAGTTTTGTAATGTCCTTGTTTGTTGCAGCCAAAGCAAGTGATATTGCTTTTATCTATCTCAGTCTTGAAGTCTTTTTTGTTTGGGGATCCTTTTTTGATATGATCTCTTCTCTTCATCATTCTTTGTATTTTTCTTGTGAGAAGAGCAATCTCTTCATCAGCATCTTTTTGGCTATCTTCTGAATCACTTTTCTCATTTGGTTGTTGAATGTTTGGTGAGATTTGAGATGATTTTAAGGCTATTACTTTTCCTTTCTTTACAAGTTTATCTTCTAGTAACAGTACTTCATGTGCCCTTAGAGTTTCTATAAGTTCTTCTAAGCCCAATACTTCTAGATTCTTGGCTTGACTTATAGTTGTCACCATTGGTCTCCATATGATTGGAAGACATCTCATGATTTTCCTTACCATGTCTTGTACTGAATTAGCTTTGCCAAGGGAACACACTTCGTTCACTATAGTTGTGAACCTTGAATACATTTCATCGATTGTTTCTCCTTCATTCATTTCAAACAATTCGAACTTTCAGATACCAATGTCAATTCTTGTTTCCTTAACATGACTTGTTCCCTCATGGTGAGTTTGCAACGTGTCCCATACCTTCTTGGCCGTATCACATTCATCTACTCTTTCACTTTCGAGTTTAAGAGTACCTTGGATTTCGAGTTTAAGAGTACCTTGGATTTTTCATCTGTTGTCCAATCTGTTTCTTTCTTTTCAGCTGATATTGGATCGTTTTGATTTATTTTTGGTATAAAATCTCCATATGTGATGATTCTCCACATACCTGTATCTTGTCATGTTAGAAACAGCTGTGTTTTTCATTTCCAGAAGTAATAATCTAAGCCATCAAAGTATGGTGGTCTGTTTGAAGATCCTCCTTCAGCTATGTATTTAGCTTTTGACATTTATCTTCCTGAATCTTTTGCTCTAACACTTTTTGGGTGTTTAAATCTTAGAGACTGGATTTGATGTCAATTAAAGTAACAATGTCAACTATAAGGAAGGGGGTTTGAATTATAATTGCCTCTTTTTTAAAATTTCGGTTTTGAAGTTAAGAATTTAATCCAAGATTGATCTTGGTTTGTTACAAAAACAGCAATATCAATTTTATCAAAATAAAATCTGATTATCAAGCATAAAGTAAACAGAGATAGAAAGATTACGCAAACATATATCCTGGTTCACCCAAACACGGGTTACGTCCAGTCCTCACATGAATGAGATTTTCCACTATGTGCTCAAATGCAAGATTGTTCTTGGTTGTCACACTACTTTCACAGATCAATCTTGATCTTTACACAGTTTCTACCCTTCTACCTAGAAAGGATTTCTTCAGTTCTACCTTACTATTTTAGAAAGGCTTTAATAAGTTACCTTTCAAAACATGAAAGGGTTTTTACAAACTACTCAAGATTATGTTGACAAAATAACCTTAAATTACAAAATGGTGGATTTGAGACTATTTTAGAATCTGAGTATTTACTCAACTCTTATTTGAGAAATAGATTATGTAAATAGAACTTAGTTGTTACTGATTCACTACACAAAGATTGAAGACAGTAAGCTTAAAGAACTATATTGAGATACTTAAGTAAGATTGAAATGATTGATGCTTTTCTTTGCACTTTTGAGTTGTGTCTTGTTCTTCATCTTGAAGCTGCTTTTATAGACTTCAAGAGAGATTGGGATAGCTCATATGACCGTTGAAATAGGGCCAGCTGTCATGAAATAGTTGTTGGATAAAGTCTGCCAAAAAGCAAAAGTGATCACAGCTGCATCCAAGAACGTTCTTGAGATCCAAGATTGTTCTTCGAATTTGTTTGAGATGAACTAACTTGTACTTTGTGATTGTGATAGATGTCTGAGTTGAGTGCATGCTTTTTAGTCTCGTGTGCAGGTTTTAGACAAGTACAATCAGTAGTGTACTTTTCAGCTTGTGGCTTTGTACTTGCACTTGCCTCATTTGAATAATGGTCTTGTATTATGCTTTTAATGAAGCATGTCTTTGATTATTTGAATTCTGGAATACATATGACTTAGATTGATCCTTGCTTATTCTATATGAAGATTTGAGATAAATAATGTTTCCAGGATTCAATCTTTCACAAGAGAACTGATTATTCATAAACGAAAATCGTTCTTCGTTTCTCAGCAATAAGTCAAGATTGATCTTCGTTTTCCAGAACTACTTCAAGATCAATCTTTGTTTTCCAGAATTGCTTTCTTTGATTTTAATGAGATCTGATTTGTCATGTTTGATACCTATCTTGTTTTAACACACTCAAATGCACATGTTAAATATTAAAACATTTAGAATCATAATTAATAATCTTTAATTAATCTTTTGTTTAATCATCATCAAAACATTTAAAATGAGATTTTGTCTTAACAAAAAGAAACCAAGACTAAACTTCAGCTACACCATAAGTCTTGCGACACGTGTCTTTGTTGTCGCACGCTTCAGTTTCCTCTATATGCGAGCAACGTAGTACCTTGGTTGTCTTTGATGAACCCAACATGGATTATGTTTCTTTGCCTCTGATCCATAAGCCTAACAAGAAATAATATGCATATGCCTATGGAAAGCGTAACAAGAAATATTATGCCTCTAACTCTAATGAGCGTGGCAAGAAATAACTTGCCTCTGCCTTTGACAAGTGCAATGACCAAATTACTGCCTCTAACTCTAATAAAGCATGACAAGCAAATTACTACCTTTGTCTATGATAAAGCATGACAAGCAAGTTACATCATTTGCCTCTAACATACATACCAAGCTTCTGATCGAGTGACTCTGAACTTTTATGTATCCTTTGATAGAGTCAATGATCTAAAAAAGTCAAATGCTCAAAGAAGACAAAGCAACTTCACATCATCTAACAAACATTGTGAATATGTTATGTGTTTGAAAGTCTTTACTATTTGACTTGATCAAAGTATCCTCCGATTCCATGTCCTCCATACCAAGACACATGGAGTCATATAGGGAAAGTCATTAACAGTTGATCTGCCTTCAATAGTGATTGAAGATTTCCAATGATAACCTTCTCAACGGACATTTCTTCTATGTATTTAAGAAGAATTCACTCAGTCCTTGCCATTGTGAAAAAGCGAGAGAGAGATAGAGAGAGAGAGAGAGAGAGAGAAAAAAAAAATTAATGAGAAAAATAACAACACGTCAAACTAGTAGAATGAGTGTTTTATCCTTTCACAAAAAATTATTATAGTTGATGTAAATCAGTCAAAGTGTTTTCACACAATCGTAATGATATAAGATTTAATTTGAAACTTCCTCTCCATGAGAGTTAGAGTCGTAAAATAAACTTTGTGTCAAATCAGACACAAACTAAAGGTGATGTAAATCAGCTCGATAGTGGCACAACTCTCTCTTCCTCGAAGAGGTACTTGAATAGGTACAACGATAATCAACGACAAGATGTTAGTATGTTTAAGAAGCTTTATGGGAACGACAACCTAGCAGACTAGAGAAAAACACTCAAAGCTTAAAGAGGCAGAGTAAAGAATACTTGTAGAACTATTTGTGGAAATAGTGGATTAAGCAATCGACTTTTTTGGGGCAAAATCTCTTATTAAGGGGAGGACTAGAGGTACCAAAAGTTGGTTGTGAACTAGTGTAAAATATATGTGCTCCTTTATTCTCTTTCATTATCGCATTTTATTTCTTTATGATTCGACCTTACTCCTTCTAAACATTTTTCTATAGAAAGTTGAATGTTTTGATAAAGAACAGTTTTTGTAAGAAAATATAAGTAATATTAGAAACAGTGAACACAATTCAACCCTCTCCCCCTTTCTTGTATTTTCCAGCACCTTCAACCAAGTCATCTCAACTTCAGGTACTCCCAAGCGGAATTTCCCACTAGGATTTAGCTTCTAAATAGGGCACTCCATGGTTATGAAATGCTTGTCCATTCTCTATATCCACTTCAAAGGTCCTTCAGGATCAAAAGTTCCCTTGAATTCAATAGAATGGATCCTCTATAATTTAGAAAAAGTAGAGTGAGCAACTTGTGGGTCTCGGTGATTCTAATTCCTCTCCAAAATCTCGAGCAATAGGTCAATAGCAATTCCTTTAGTGCTACTATAACTACCACTACCATTATCTTGGGTATTCATGGTGTTAACATTTCGTTCTACAAAACCAATGAATAGTTAGAAACTACCGAAAACTCTAAACGTCAAAGTACACAGCTAAGACATGTAAGACTCTAACACCACCAAATAAAGTCTTGCTCTAATACCAGTAATTGTGAAATCTTGTATCCCAAAAATGTTTTAAAACATAAATAATGTAAAAATACGTATAAAATTGTTCCAAAACCCAAAACATTATCAAGGATAAAAGATCACAATTCAAAACATTCGAAAATAACAACTTACTCAAAGTCTCCTCGACAAAACCTCTAACATATTCTACTATATGAATTGAACCCATAGCATGCATGACATAAGCATCATCATCAACAATCAATATCTAACAACACTCAATCTATATATGCAACTAAGTGTGCTCTGACATAATATCGTTCATCAACATCATATTAACAATATCACTCATATTAATTAAATTTTATATTAATAGCCTAACTACGCTATCAAACTTTTCATTACTAATTAATTATTAATCTAATTAATAATTTCAACTTAGTATAATCTATTAATTCTAAGACTCTAATTAATTGTTATTAACTTAAATGGTTAATGTATTTATCCTTATTGATTAGTCTATAACTAGTTATTTTCTACTTCTGATTTCCATCCTAATCGATTATATAGTTATTACTAATTGGTTAATCTTAATTCATAACACACCAAATCCTAATTTACCATTCTAATTGATTATAAAAGTCATATGGATTGTTTATTCTTTAACTTAAGCGTTTTCAAGATTTGGGCAACTCATTAATATTATCGTATTAATCGGTTATTCTTTAACTTGTCTTAATACTAATTGATTAACCTATTATTACTAATCGATTAACACTAAAAAAACACAACAGAATACAGTTTTGTAATACAGCATCAAAATAACTCGGAATACATGAATTCACAAATTTCTTCAACATATAATATCTTAACCACATTATATCAATCATGATAGTTAATCATTAACACAAACATATCATCAAAAAATATCATAATTTTAATTAAAAAAATCAACACGTCATATTAGGTGGTCTAAATATAAATCACATAGTCTATTCTACTTTCCTCACAATGGTTCTTAAAAATTAATATGGTCGATGTAAACCTAGGGGTCTCAAGACATCCCTATTTAATAAATCTACTTAATGTACTTAGTATATATCACATGTTAAACTCACTTCGTACCTTAATCGATGATTTCACATATTATTGATTCTTAGTGCAAAGGATATGACTCATTGTTGTTTATAACATTGATATTTGAATCGAATACAATTTATACTCAAAAGGAGGATTTTCAATAAAAATAAAACAAAAAACTTGATGTAACTTATCGATTAAGAACAATTATGATATGTGAATGAACTAATATGTCTCCTTGAATATTCAAACGCACAACAACAAATGAAATTAAAATCGGTTTAAAATTGACTATGTTACGAGTGTTTAAGGACTTTTGAGAAACTAAACTTATCAATCTAAACATTGGTAAATTTCTGAAGTTAAAACACTCTTAATTAACTAGGTATCTGACCAGGTGGTAACTAACTGATGAGATGCAAAATTGACTACACAAGACAAGGAAAACTTTTATTTTTAAAATGATTGTTTGATATTAATTAATGAAAAACAAGGACTTAATTGATTAATCGAGTAAAAATAAGAACATATGATGCATGTCGTGCATTAACCAATTACCCTCCTTAAACTAATTGATTAATCTATTTCCTAATCTATTAATACTATTTATTAATTGATTAACTATTTTAGACTTATCTACTATCTCTAGTTATCCTATATCCAGGTCTAAGCATCTAAACTTCTATCAATTAATATAACTGACTTAAAGTTTAAAAATAATTAATAAAAATTTGGGGTGATCCAGTGATGGTACTTGATGTATCCAATGGATGGCCACATGCAAATGATGTGATGGTCCCTAAAAATCCTAATGGAGCTCATTGTTTACATCCCTAAAATTTTGGATCCTTCCAAAGTTTTCTCTGTAGCATTCCTAGTGGAGCTCATGGTTTACATCCCTATTTGCTCTAGGTTTCCATCCCTTCCTTAAAGTTTTTTGAAATTGGTAGTTTGTATATCTGTATTACTACTAATATGGCCGGTCTTGAGAATTTGCTCTTGAAGTTTTGAAAAATAATGTTTTTATAATGATTTATTATTATTCTCTTTAAAAAAAATTACTAGAAGAAACAATATTCATTGTTTCAAACTATAGAGTACATCGATGCAATATAAATTCAAATTTATTAAAAACAAAAATAATGAATATGTGAACAAACTCACAGCACTTAAATTAATAGTACAAAACAGTAACATGTCTACAAATATGACAAAATTCAAGTGGCTGAAATATCTATACCTCTGGATCTGTATTGTTGACGACGTCAAAATCATTAATTGTAATTTGTAATGAATCAAACCTACTATGTCAATCTAAACCAAAATGAATATTACATCAAGACAAAAAAATTAAAAGAAAACGATTTAAAATAGTAATTTTATACCCCAAAAATGGTCTTAAACCGCTCGTGTCCAGTGGAAGAAAAAAAAACAACTAGGTTTATTTTGAGGAGTTGTGGCTGTAAGTTGCAACTAACATAACAATGGCTAGCTATTAGAGATAGATAGGTACTTATAATTTTTGTTGAAAAATCATTAATGATTCTTTCATAATCAAAAATATGTCTAACAAAAATTATAGCAAATATTTTATAACAAGTTTTAAAAAATTGTTGCCATATTTAAATATTTGTTCAGCAAGATATATATAACAAAAATTATCTTAATAAAAAATTTCAGTATGTTTTTCTTATAAACTCAAAATGTTGGTCAATCTTTATATGTTTCTAAAATATGATTTCTATGTCAATTATTTATTCTTGAAAGTCATGTGCATCTCTAGACCCATGTTCTTTAAGTATTTCACAAATACTCTTCCATCAGTACAATCTTCATTTGCTAATTAAGGCTTCGTTCGAAGTGATTTTGGTTTTTTATTATGAAATTTTCAAAATTCAAAATCAATTTCTATTTTGAGTTTTCAATGTTAGTTTTGAATTTTCGATTTTCAGTTTTGAATTTCAATTTTTAGTTGAGTTTCAGTTTTTATTTTATTTGAATTCAATCACTCTTTTTATTATCTCATTATGAATTTACAAAATATAAAAAGATATTGACACATAAAAATAATTAAAATAAAAACAATATTAAATTTAATTATTTTAAAATAATTCAAATATTATAAATTATAATAATTTTAGTGTAGTAGTTGAAAGTGGTAGTTGTGGAAGATGAATATTATCGTAGTGGTCGCTTATTGAAGACAGTGGTGGTTGGAGATGATGGTTGGTGGTAGTGGTGGTCTGAGGTGGGTGGTGATGGTGATGGTTAAAGATGGTAGTGCCGATTGTCAAAAGTTGGTGGTAGCTAGTTCTAGTGGTTGTCAAAGGTGAGCAGGTGGTGATGGTGGACGTAGTCAGTGGTGGTGGCATTGGTCGGAGGTGGATAGTCGATGATGGGATATGGTAGTTGGCAATCGATGATTGAGTGTGGTGATGGTGGTGGTTATAAATGGTGGCTGACGGTGTTGGGTGGTTGGTTTGTGATGGTGGCGGTGATCGTTGATAGTGGTCACAAGTGGTGGTTGATGATTGTTAGAGTGGTGTTTATATTTATTGATGATGATATGTTAATTTTAAAACAAAAATAAAAATTATAAAACCTATAGTTTTGATATTTTAAAGAAAAACTGTTTTGAAATTAAATAAAAACTCAATCCTATTTCACCCCGAACTGACCATGAATTATTTATTTTATTAATTGTACCAAATAACTAAGGTTGTTGTTCCATGTTCTTAGATCATAGATGTTTAAGGAAATAGATTAACTAGGTTGCTCATCAAGAAAGGCAAGGATGGGTCATTTTGATTAAGACCTACATTATCAAAATATTTAAGTTCATCGCGGTAATCATTTTCATTTCATTGTTTTGAACCAAAATATCTCATTGTTCAATACTCTTATTTAGTTGACCATTTTTTAAATTTTCAACACCAAAGTCTTAATTATGTGAATTTGCATTATTCTCAATAGATAGAGTAGGATGTTCGATTTTTTTTTTTTTTATCAAGATCACCTTTTTGAGGTTTAATATTAAGTTGTGTTAATATATTTTTATTTCCTATAAAATAAAAATACAATTTTTAATCTTTATAAAATTATCCAACAAACGATTTTAATCTCTATATTAACAAAATATATTTAATTGTCCTTCAACTTTTAAAAAAAAAAATTGAATGATTTTTTGCTAGCATCTTTAGAACATTATGAAATATTCATTCACAAAAATTTAAAATTTTTTAACTTGGAATAAATTAAATATAAATTTTTTTAATGTGAAAAATCAAAGATAAAAGTGATAAAAATGTGGACCTATAAATCAAATTTTGAACTCATTTTTCAAAGAGAAACTTTTTATAATTTTGTAAACATGCCTAAAAAAATTCATTAAAAATACATGTTAACTTAATAAGATAAACTATAAATATTGTGTGCATCATAATTTTGAAAAGACTAAAAATTATAATTTTATTTTACATGGACTAAAATTAAAAAATTGAAACTTTTATAGAAATTAAAACATACTAAACCCTATCAAGTTTAATTTGACTCTTACTTTTTTGTTTTAGGTGATAATATAAGGTTATATATATCACATGTTCAAACAATTAGCTAACATATATGAACAAAATATAAAATAAAAATCAACAAGAAGTTTTTAATGAATATACGTATAGTGAAACAACAATAACACATAATTATTGATTCTAAACCTTTAACTTAAAATTTTATTAATGAAATAAATGTAATAATACTAACTACTAAACAAAAATTATAATTTTAGTACCCCTAAAAAATAGATAATGGATGATCGTTGATCCGACACATGTTCAGAACCACCCCTAATTATTAATACGTATTGCTCTCAATATGGGAGTGTTCACCTTTATATCATCTCCATTTTAATTTGTACAAAGTTAGTTTAGGCATCCAGCCAAATTTTGTACACACGTAATTGGTGTTAGAGAGATTGCCAACACAAATAAAGGAACAAAGTTATTTTCTTGTTGCATCATCAAAACCACATGATCGAACTGCCAATATCAATCAAAGCAAACCATATAGCTATAATAAATGGCATAAAATAGAGAACTAAAAATGGATACATTGTTAGAATTTGCTGCCAATGACACCTATATTATTATTCTGTTTTAAGAATTCTCAATCAAAATTGACATAGTCCCTAATCTTTCAACAAGCCATTTCGGGTAACTGTATACTTCATCTACTCTATTATGATACTCTATATATTATTTCATATTTATATTACTTAAAGTAATTGATAATCCCCCAATAAGTAGTTATTCATCAAAGCTTAAACTTTTAGGAATGACTAATAAGTATGTCTCATTTAGTTATTACACTTGTTTGGTTTGCACGATGGAGTAATTGGGAGTTATTCAAAAGTCTTTAGGATTTTGAACTTTGTTATTGTTCAAATATCTTAAGTTCTTTTTTTTTTTTTTTTTTACAAATTCAAATATCGTAAATTGGTTGGAATAGTCACTGTATTTAGTGGTTGATCCACGTGTCAGTATATATCAAATGTATTCCTTAAGTTTTAAAAATTAAAAATGATATATTAGTTTTTTAAAATGTTTTTTATAGGTCAAATTTAAAAATATTTTTTTACTCCTCTTATCTTTATATATCTTAAGAAAAATATTTCATTGACACACTTACACTCTTTTGATATTTTGAGAGAGAAAAAAATAGATAAAATAATGTGATATATATGATATGTTAGTGATGTGATATAAATAAGATAAAAAAAATTAAAGTATTGAATAAATATATGAAAATTATGGGTGTCTAAATATCATTTTGATATTTGAATTCATTCTCTCAATTGTAAATTCTATTATTCATTAAAAAAATACCGTAGTAGGCCTTTTTCTTTTCGCATAGCAGCTTTAATTCAAAAAAATTTAATATTGATTTATTTTGTAAAAATATTTATATTTTCATTTTTTAAAATTTATATTAATTTTATTATTTATAAAAATCTAAGAAACAATTGAAGTAAATAATTATTTATATTTCTTTAAAGAACAGAGATATTAAAAAAATATTTTTCATTTTTTATTAAAATAAATTTTCATTAATTAGCATTTTATTTTGTTTCAAATTTTGATAATAGTCATTCACTTTAAAAATTTCTTATTTAAATAAAATAAATACAATTTAAATAATAAAAAAAAATATTTTCTCAAAATAAACATAATACAAGAAATATCTCATCTTCTTTACCACAAGAGTCAGATGAGTCGAAATACTATCCAACCATCTAACTCCGAAAGTATGTTATTCAAAGTTAATTTTTGTCCTCACTACTTTCTTGATCCGTCAATGATAGGTCCTTGGTATTATTGTTTTTTTATAGTGTTAGCAATAATACTCTATTTAAAACTTTTTTTAATATACACTTGTTTATTAGAAAGAAATTATACGAGACTCATTGAACCTACCGCTATGAAACCACTTTTCTAGAGGTTGAATCCACGTGAACTTGTTTTTCCAACACTCCCCATCTAATTTTCTCTTTTCTTTGGCTATTTTATTTCTAAAAAATAAACTTTATTTATAAGCAAGACTAGCATTTTGATAGCTAACTGTTTTAGGCTATTACTTCATACACTTAGCTGTCCGTATATATTTAATTACTTCAAGTAATTGACAAAAATACAAAAAATGGCATTAAAATTAGCTTAGTTGTCTATGCTAAAGCAAGATAAACATGCTGCTTCACACTTTCATTGCTTCTTATATTAAACATCCCACGCATTCTCACGTGATATGCTCAAAACCAATGGCTATGATTACCTTGAAAATTGCATTAACCAGATTCTTCCGAAACACATAATTATATAAGTAGTGGAAGATCATTATATTCTTTTTTTAATATATTAAAGATTATAAGGTTTTTAAAAATAAAAAAAAAAACTACATCACAAGGTTTTTACTTATGACGTTAACAGTACATATTTTTAGGGTAACAGTACATTTTAACAATACATTTTTCTTGTAATATTTTGTTTTGGTATAATATCTTGTAATATTTTTAGTGGGTGAAATTCAACAATCACAGTAGTGCATTAGCAAATCATATTTCTTACTTATTGCGATCAAATTTCTGTGGGTAAATTTTGTTCAATTATACAATAAACGTTTGAAAACAAGTATCGGTGAATATTTTCCTTATATTAAAAAGTTTCATTTACTTTATTACTAATTTTGTAGGATCCATTTAGAGTAGTATGAGTCATACAAATTTTACCCAATTATGTAAAACAATTAGAAAACGAGGAATAATTTTTGTGTAGTGATAAGGTTTTGATTACAAGATTTAAATATAATTACAAAAATAGAAATGGTAGAAAGATAAAATAATTATATTATTATTATTATTATTATTATTATTATTATTATTATTATTATTATTATTATTATTAGTATTATTCAAATAATTAAATAGAATATATTTTTATGTGTATGCACTTAAATTTTGTGTCCAAAATATTGTGACCATAAAAATATTTTCTATTGACAAGTAGAAACAGATTCATGAGATGGCAAGAATAATCTCCAAACTTTCGATGTCGATCTTGTTGTCTGTGCCAATATTTTACAACGTAATTTATATCATCATCGTTATTAAACTTTATAACTTGTTTAATACGTAAAAACTAATGTGCATTGTTTAATCATATAAGTTAAACAATTTTTTATTAATATCACATTATATAATCGCTAAGATCTAGTTCAACTAACAAATATTAATTAGACAAGATTGATTTTACAGTACGAAATTTTTTACTATTTCAGATACGACAAAAGAGAAATTAAAATTAAATTTCACGTAACATTTAGTAATAATTTTTCCAATTGATTTATGGCACGTATTTTTTTAAAATTGCATTGTTAGCAGCTTCATTTACTTTATTCATGCGACCTAACACGGTAAATAGTTAGTGAATGTCCATGTGGGTGCCCATTCTCAATTGTTGTTATACCTACGCTATGCAAAAAAATACACTCTTTTTAAGTGTCTTTTATTTACTAACCTTTTTTTTTCATGAAAATCATCCCCTAGGCCCAATTTAAATTCAAGGTGCAACCATCACAAAGAAATTAAACTGGTCCCTTAATTGGCATTATTGTACATTAGTGAAATCAAAAACATGAGAGGAAAGCCAACTTCAGCAAAGACCATTTTGTTCCTATGCATTGCATGCTTTCTTGCTGGAACACTCTTCACTGGCCAGATGTGGACAAGTCCCTCCTCCAACCATGAAAGTGCAGTCCTACTAGCCAGACATGATGTTAATCACAAACGAGTGAGTACAGCAATTTTGTTTTTGTCTAAATTTCGCTTCTCTAAAGTGAGACATATTTATTCAATAATGTTTTTGTCTGAATTTAACTTCTCTAAAGTGAGACAAATTTATTTAATATAATTAAATAAGTAATTTTATTCAAAGTTGGTTCAAAAATTATCTTTTAAGTTATAATATATATATATATATGATCATAATTTGAACAAATGATTTTTTTTTTTGAATTAATTGTTAAGTGATTCACTTAATTTAGAGAAAACAAAAATCGCTTTTGAGCACTTCATTTTCGTTTTTTAAAAGTGTAAATCTCCTACTTTTTTTTTTGTGTACAATCTAAAGGTTTCCTACCATAGTAAGCAGTCATGTTTTAATTTTATTTAATTTTAGAAATAGATTATACGGTTTATTTTATTTTTGATGTAGAAGGTGATTGAAGGTGAATCGGGTGATGTAATGGAGGAAGTCACAAAGGCTCATCAAGCTATCAAGTAAGATATATAGCTGTTGTATTAAATTTAATTTTAAATGTAAAAATTTGATATAATCATTTTATTTAGAATAAATTGACATAATCATTTGGTGTGAAACAAAAATATATAGGTCTTTGGATAAGGCAATTTCAACGTTGGGAATGGAATTGACGGCATCTAAGACAAGCCAAATTACTGGTGGGCAGCCCTTGAAACAACATGCTGCTTCAAATCATAGTATACAGAAAGCATTTGTGGTGATTGGTATTAACACAGCTTTTAGTAGTAAAAGACGAAGAGATTCCATACGTGAAACATGGTTGCCCAAAGGTATTTATAAATTATAAATGTTACACTTTTTACTTGTCCAAAGGCTCTCTTTTAGTGACTATATTTTAATCTTAAAAATTAAATTTTTAATTTGTAAAAATATTATTTTAATGATAAAAAAATTATAAAATAAATTTTAAGTTTTATATAAAAAAATTATTTTACTTCTTATAAAAGAAATTCTTAATTTTTTAGTCTATAAAAAATTTATTTACTTTTAATTTTTATTTTAAGTTTTTTTTTAAAATATGATATTTGTATCTCCTGTAAAATCAAAATAGAAATTAGAAGTGAATAAAAAAATACTCCTAAAACTAATTTGTCAAAAAAAGTCATTTTTAATTTTGATTTATATTACTTGTTAAAACTATGTATGATCTAGTTACTACATTTACATTTATTATAATTGAAATATATCAATAGTTAAAAAATTAATTTAATAAAAACAAAATTTATTTTTATCAATTTTTTTAATCCATATGAAATAGTCAAGTGAGACTCTTACTATGAGATAGAGGGAAATTAAAATTAAACCTGTATTCAAATTTTATTATAATCAGAGGGCTAATTAATCAATGAAACAATAGTGAGACTCTTACTTTGATTAGCAGCAAATCGTGTTACCTATAATTACATTAATGAATTTAGTGAAAATTGAAAACAGGAAATAAGCTTAAGGAACTAGAGAAAGAAAAGGGAATAGTTGTACGGTTCATGATTGGACATAGCACGACAAAAGGAAGCATTCTTGATAAATCAATTGATGAAGAAGATGCAGAACACAAGGACTTCCTAAGGTTAGATCATGTTGAGGGCTACCATGAGTTATCTTCCAAGACACGACTCTTTTTTTCTACTGTTACTTCCTTGTGGGATGCTGATTTCTATGTCAAAGTTGATGATGACATACATGTAAATCTTGGTAAGTCTTTTCAATCTTACTATTCCAATTATTATATTTTTCTCTTAAACTATCTTTGGATCGTAAAATTGTAAATCCTCTGTTTATAATGCAGGTATGCTTGCGAGTACACTTGCCAAGTACAGATCAAGGCCCAGGGTTTACATTGGTTGCATGAAGTCTGGCCCAGTTTTATATCAAAAGTGAGGTTTTCTTGAATAAATAAATAAAAAGTCATTGTTATTGTTAAATTCATTAATTTACAGAATTTTATGTGAATTAGTTACTTTAAATTTTTTTAACAGAGGGGTAAAGTATCATGAGGCTGAGTACTGGAAGTTTGGAGAAGAAGGGAACAAGTATTTCAGACATGCCACAGGACAACTATATGCTATCTCTAGGGATCTTGCAGACTATATATCTATCAATTGGTAATTCATTTAATTTAACAATTTTTTAGGTTTGTTGAATTTTTTACCCTCATTTATTAAATTGATTACTTTCTTTCCTAATTTAGTTCTACTTATTATTGTATTGTCCCTTTAATGAAATATTTTTTGTTAAAGAAACAGAAAATATGTAAAATGTTTTTTATGACTAAAAATATGTAAAAAGTTATCCATCATAATAAATAGAAAGACATATTTATTTGTATAAAATAAAAAAGATAAATTTATCCCCACTTACATATTTAAAAAATTAACCTACTTTTCCATGTGAATTATAATAATTTGGCATATTTACTTACTTCGCATAATCTAGCCCTTCACTTTCACTTTATCTAATCTAATCACTTTTCCCCCTTATACTCAACATGTACTTCTTAACGAGTGTATCTTTCCACCATAATGCACTCCTAAATTTATGTGTGTAGAATGAGAGGAAAAGTGAAACTAACTAAAAAAACTAAGGGGGCAAAGTGGTTTTGAACCCAAAGAAAATGGGAAGGTACAAAATCCCAATAGCAGCCACCCAAAAAATCTTACCCATTTTTTGAGTGAGGCTTACATTGTGTTCGCAAAATTATGAGTAAGTTAACTACAAACTAACTAAAATAAATTATGTGCACTTTATTAACTATGCTCTACACGGTTAAAAAAAAAAAAACAAATTTAAGGGTATAGAATTCTTAAAATACTAGTTCGCTCTACATTATAAAATTTAGAAACACAAAAAAAAAAAAAAAGACTTATAATCCAAAATCCTACTCAAATTTTAGGGACGAAAACAATGTTTAAATTTTTGACAAAAAAATTATAGACAGATTTTCAATGTTATTTACAAAAAATTTATATAAATTATAATTTAAATAAAAAAATTGAGATGACTCGACAATATCAAATGTCCAATTTTTAAAACTGAAACATTATCATCAAAATATTTGAGATGACTCTGACAATATACGTGATTAATTTTAATTGATTCCGATATTTCCTACAATTATCCCAAATGAACTTAGAATTCCCAAATTCTTTAGTTATCAATTGACTGTTGAGTAAAAAATTAATTAATTAATTAAGTGCTACTAGTTTATTATATGAGCATGGAATGCAATTTATATTGCAGGCCCATATTACATAGATACGCAAATGAAGACGTATCACTTGGAGCATGGTTATTGGGCTTAGAAGTTGAACATATTGATGAACGCTCCATGTGTTGCGGTACACCTCCAGGTCAGTTGTTATGCCTTTTTCTTTTTCTTTCTCTTTTTTGATTAAATGTTATGCCTTCTTTCTTTTTTGAATATTACTTAAGATTTGGTTATATTATTAAACTTAAGTTTTTCCCTTTTTTTTTATAAATTAAGTTTTTTTCTTTAATATCACTAAATATAAATACTCTTTTAAATTATTAGATATATTTTTCCAAATATTTCTCTTATTAATATTATTAATTTATCTTTGAAATTTGATTAATGATAAAAATTATTTTTTTGATTTGTGCAAAAGAATCTTAAAAGAATGTATTTCCTCTATCTTACAATAAGTTATTCATTTGTACACATACAAATATTTTACATAAAACTTTTCTTTCATTTTTTGATCTGTGCCCCTAATAAGGCTTTTTTTTTTTTTTCCTGAACCCTAAGGAAGGCTCTTATTAGCATTAATATTAACGATTTTAATATAATAAAAACAATTTCAATTTTTTAGGTGTGTTGTTTTTTGAAGCAGATTGTGAGTGGAAGGCAAAGGCAGGAAATGTGTGTGTGGCTTCTTATGATTGGAAATGCAGTGGTATTTGCAAGTCTGTCGAGAGAATGAAAGATATTCACAAAGCTTGCGGGGAGGGAGATGGAGCTGTTTGGAACGTCCAAATCTAAATCACAAGTTGTTAATTACATCTGGGAGACCCAAAAAAAGAAAACAAATTTTTATTACTTCTGCATGAACAGCCATTGAATACATCTTCATTTTAGTATTTTTAGAGCAAAATTGTCACCTTAAGACAGTTTTTATGGTATCCCATCATTTTGTTTGTTTGACTTGTTTTTCCAAAATAGTTAATCTCCCTTGCTATATTTTTCAATTTATTGTTAATTAATTGAAAATTACTTTATATTTAAATTAAACGCTTTAAAGTTTAAAATACCTACGTGGATAAGAAAAATTATGAAAATAAAATATCTTAGTGAATAACACGTGTTAAAAATTAAAAAAAAAAATAGAAAGAAAAAAAATTCAAAATTATAGTTACTCTAATTTAAACCGTAACATATGATAGGACACGATATGCATTATAAAAAAAAGACCCTTGCTATTAATATGCTTGTTTATTTTTATTTGAATAATGCTAACAATATATACATTTTAAAGTTTTTCAGTTTTAATTACTAATTTTAAAATGATTTATTTAGTCACTTTTTTTAAAAGAATTTTTTTATTGCCACGGAACAATTGCCTAGTTTAGCACTTGTATCAACGTGATTTTCTTCAAAGACGAAATTGTGTTTCATTATAAGTTACTTGTAGATATATGTAAAAGAATATATTTTAGCAATTTGAGAAATTGATAGATTTAGCGATTACCTTTGCAAGAGTTGATTTTGTTTTCAAGATTATAAGTCACTTTCTTTTATAGAGGTGATTTCGTTTTTCTTCGATTTCGTTTTCCTTCAGAAATTTTAGGGTTGATAGAGGTTGAGATTTGGGGGTTTTCAGAAATTTTAGGGTTAAGAAAGGAACACACGCAAGGCTAAGAAAGGAATACACGCGGGAGTGACAAATGAAATTACAAAATCTAGAAAATGAAACACGAGAGAGGTTTATGCTTTAAACGACGACGACGGTTGATTAAAACCGCCCCAGGAACCGTCGCAAACTGGTGGTGAGGGTGAAAAACGACACTCGTGTGCTTTATATGGTGGCGGCGGTTGACAAAAACTGCCCCAGGAACCGTCGCAATGTGGTGGTGAGGGCGGTTATTTCAGAACCGTCGCATGCAAATGTCGCAAACTTCAAAAATTCTTGTAGTGATTCTTGTGTTTCATGGCTGTTTTATTTGTAATAAATAGGCTTAATTGCAGTTTTGGTCCCCCTATTTTAACCGAATCGCAAAAGTAGTCCCCCCATTTTGTTTCTCCCCAGTTTTGGTCCCCCAAGCAGAATTTTGGTCCAAAACTTGATGAAATTTCATTTTTTTTGCATTTATTTAAGTCACACAATGCCTCAAGATCTCATTTGCAACAATTGTACCTGAAATATATGACCATAAATGGTGTAGTACGGCTTTAAAAAATAAAATTTCATCAAGTTTTGGACTAAAATTCTGTTTGGGGGACCAAAACTGGGGAGAAACAAAATGGAGGGACTACTTTCGTTTTTCAGCTAAAATAGGGGGACCAAAACTGCAATTAAGCCTAATAAATAATACCAATCTTTCCTAAAAGAGTTATGCTAATAGCTACGAAGACAAAGCGAAGTTTAACGATAATACTAAAAAAACTAATCACACATAGAGAAAATGGTCAATAACAAAATAATTGTGAAACCAAAAAGTAATAACAATTGAATAACATGACATTTTGCCTATTTCATTTAAATATTTCTCATAACATTCATCATTCTTGTTTTTTGAAATAATGTTATGATTAGTTTAAAATCACCATAAGTGTTTAAAATATCTCCTCTTATCAATATTGATAGGAATGAGGAAGTTGGGCCTAGAGAGCACTTAGTCACACTTGAGGAGGTTGTGGACATGCTCAAAATATGGAGGGTATACTAAAGGAAGCATGTAAAGAATTAGTGAAAGGATCTAGAAGATTGAGCTAACATGTGGTTGAGGTAAGAGTTAGTTATATAAGAGAATAATGTGGTGTAAAAGAATCATCTAAGAATTCTCTTATAGGGAAGAGAGTATTCTCTTGTGGGAGCCACTTGGCTAGGCTAGTAATATCTCTCTACTAGAATGGTTTTTCTTTTCTGTTCTACTGTAATTCCTCCATTGAAATATCAATAAAATTCCATCAACTTACTTCATTATTCTTGTGAAGCTATTAAATTTCTTACATGGTGAAGCTTTACAATTACAACTATGTTCATTTTCATCATCTTTCCAATACAACAAGCAATCATTTATACACAAATCTTTTTATAATCAAGGCCTAAATCTCTAATAATGACTTTTATTTTATTAAAAGATTCAAGAATGTTTAGATTAGACATGACTTATTTTAGTAACTTCAAAACAACATTGAATGATGTATTGTTCCACTCATGAATACACTTTAACAAGTAAAGTCAAATTATAAATGACAAAATCGAAATAATTTTGCATCATGGATAAATTTTTGTTTTGCCTCATTAATCAAATTATAAAACTTCTTAGCATCCTCGTTAGGATATTTATTGCCTCCCTCTACTTCTACCACATGTGTAAATTGTCAAAGTAAGTCATCAATGTGTGATTTTGATCTTCCATTTCATCATCAATTTACATAGGGATCATTGTGTGATTTTGATCTTCCATTTCATCATCAATTTTCATAGGAAATAATATGCATTCTTTTTGGTTTACACAATTATCGTAACCTTGTAGAAATCCAAGCCTATTAGGTGATCACGAATCATTTTTATTTTTTTTCTAATAATAATTTTCACACTAAGCACAAGGATGTAAAATGTTGTGTGCTTGAGGTTGTATTTTGATGAAGTCAAAATCTAAAAATAATTATGCACCTTTCCTATAAATTGAATTAAGCCTATATATGTCCACTCTTTGTCCATAACTTCAAATCTAACAACAAATATACCAAATAGATCGAAGTTAAGCACAATTGAAATTATAACATCTACACAACTTGAAGATTTATAATAAAATAAAATAAAAATGCAATGCAAATTGAAGTATATTATAAATGCAAAGGACTTTAGCAATCTAACCATAAACTATTGAACAATCTAAATTTGACAAGTGAATTTGCTGACCAAATAAAGGAAGATTGGTTTCTAAACTCACTAATGGAAAAATGCACTTTCAATCACAATATATTTCACAAGTAAAAACAATACTTTTTATACAACTAAAATTCTTCATGATAAAATAAGTCTAAATCGTATGCATCAAATCGTATCAAATATATATATTGTGGATACATATTCTCGGTCGATGTAACATCAGTCATCCTTTTGAGTTTTAATTTATATGATCAAATTGTATGCATGAACCATGATGTGTGGTTAGGGATGCACAACATAATCAGTTATCAAATCAAAATCATAATAGATGGTCTAAGATTTTCTTACCATAAAAACCGATAGACTCTTTTCCATAAAAATAAAATAAAAATATCAGTAAATAAATTTTAATGTTTAAGTCTGTGAGTCAGTAGCTCTCTTTAACTTTATAATTGAAATCTTTGTTTGTGTCTTATTTACTTTTAATCTTATAATGATTATAGTCAGAGGTATCAATTTCACAATGCCTTAAAATCTAAGCCTTAACCCATATGTTAGAGTTAAAAAACTCCAAAATAAAATATAGCCCCATTCACCGGATCTCCCAATTCTAAACTTGATCCACAAGTTCAAAATGTTTTTCTCAATATTTATTTTTTTGAATTTGTTTTTCAGGAAAGTTTTTCTAGAAAATTATTCTCCCAAACAATCTTTCTAAAAAAAATATTATTATTATTATTTAATAGATAAATATTATTTTCTTAAACTTTATTTTTTTTATATAACATGACCTCAAAAATTATTAAGTGACAAAACAGTGGGCCATAAAATCCCCTAACCTAAATCCATAAAAAAAGACATGTGATTAGAACAAAAAATAAACTATCTTAAGAGGGACCATAATATGAAGAACTTAACAGGGGTTTAAATATTTTGAGCTTTTTCTACCGCTCTAAATTTATGCGTGGATTGTACATGTTATTGTGAGGTAAAAGTAAAGAAGCAAGAAAAGTGAACAATATTAATGAAAAAGAAATAGTATTTTATTTTTTTTAAAAGCAAATCATTGGAATTGATGATGATTTTAATAAAAGTTTGTTGAAAATAATGATAACATTTATGAGAGTTAGTGTTGTTGTAAATTGAAAAATAAGAAAGTCTCACATAGGAAGGATATCACACACTAGTATGGTACATAAGGTGAAGGTATGGTACTTGAAGTATGCCTCAAGGGGTACCCCAATTTTGTAAAGGAGGGACAACACAAGCAAAATTGACCGCCACAGACGCACGCGTGATGCCACCGCCCAACCGGTCGGTTGGCTTGTACCTGGGCATGAGCCTTGGTTTTTGCTACGTGGTGTATTATTTTTTAGCATATCAAAATTAATTTTTTTATTTAATTAAATGAATGCTTGCGTTTTTATCTCTAATTGGTACGTTAATTACGTATTTCCCTCCACCGAGTCAACATTCAACATCTGATCCAGTCAGTTCTTTGGCCCCGAATTCGCGCTTAATTACTGGTCTCGCGTATCTGTTATTGTTAGGTCTAAAACCTAAGTCAAGTTTGAGGGCATGTATTGTGGTTAAACGAAATGTGGCACACGTTTTGGTGGTCAAACAAATTATGGCGCACGTTTCTTTGGTCAAATCCTAAATATTTGAGCATACGTTTAGTGAATCAGACCTAATGGATTGCACTGTTCTTTCTAATCCAGTTACGAATTTTATCTATAAATATAGTGTTCTCCTCAGTTGAAAGGACACACCAAAAGTTCTTCGTATCTGAGGCTTTTCTCACTTCTCACTATCCTTACTCGCTTCTTTTATTTCTTTTGAATGGTCTTAGTGTCATATTACGACTGATAGTCATCAGACTGCCATATTGTGGGTGTAATTCTAAAACGGTTTTCTACAATGCAGAAGAACTCCGATACAGTGATATGGGCTGTTTTATCTTGGGGACTTCGTGGTTGATAGTCTGCCTTGCACCTTTTGGGCAGTGCCTCGAAACGTCTTAAAGAGAGCGACTTAATCCGCGACTTAACCCAGTAATATTGTCGGTGGCATAAATTGTTTTTTCAAAGTTTTTGAAATCAAAAACTAACATTTTTAAGACGTTTCCATACTGCCATGTCTACCGACGAAATTACTGGGACAGGATCACCTGCTTCTGACTACAACAAACTATTTCAATTTGAGGGAAGTCACTTCAAACGATGGCACCAAAAGATGTTATTTTTTCTAACCACAAAAAAGCTTGCTAACGTTCTGAAGGATGAAATTCCTATTATTCCATAAACAGATGACCAAACAGAAAAGGATAAGAAAGCTACTGAATTAACCCAATGAAAAAATAATGATTACTTATGTAAGAATTATTATCTCAATAGACTTGCTGATGATTTGTATGATTACTACGGTTCCGACAACAAAACTGCTAATTAGATTTGGGATGCTCTTAAGAAGAAATATGATATTGAGGAAGCTGGAGTCAAAAAGTATGATGTTAGTTGCTACCTCAAATATCAAATGACAAATGAAAAATCAGTGGAAGCTCAATCTCATGAAATTCAGAAAATTGCACACGAGATTATCTCTGAAGATATGCCCCTAGATGAACAATTTCAAATTGTTGCCATTATTTACAAACTGTCTCTTGCTTGGAAATATTTTAAAAATTCTCTCAGGCATAAAAGGAAAGAATTCTCTCTAGAAAGTCTGATAACCCGCCTTAGAATTGAGGAGGAATCCCGAAAGCAAGACCGAAAAATGAAGTTTTTCTTGTGGCAAATAACAAGAAAAAGAAATTCATCGGAGGAGTTCTTAAGTCAAACGGCAAAACAACTAAAGATTCAGAACCGCAACTTAAAAGCTAGCAACAAGAATGGGAACCCTCCAAAGGTCCCAATTATAAGGCAGCAACCACCTCCTGGAAATGACCCTCGCCCACCTTTTCTCTGTTTTTGTTGTGGGAAAGAGGGTCATATGACACGCAAGTTTAGAAGCAAGTCTGGCCCTTCTAATCAGGCTAACCTCACAAAAGAGCAATTCATTGATACGATAACTGAAATCAACCTTGTTGGTGGAACAGATGGATGGTGGATAGACACTAGCGTTTCACGCCATGTCTATTATGGTCATGTTATGTTTAAAACATACTTTGCTGCTGAAGATAAGAAAGTGTTGTTGGGAAATTCCCACACCACTAATGTTGTTGGTATTGGAGATGTGGAACTAATACTCACCTCTGAAAAGACCTTAATTCTGAAGAATGTCATGCACACTCCAAAAATAAGGAAGAATCTGGTTTCTGGATTTCTTCTCAATAAGGCATGGTTTACTCAGTCTATAGGGGCAAATTTGTACATCATTTCTAAATATGGTATTTTTGTTGGGAAAGGGTACACCACTGATAGCATGTTTAAATTAAATGTTGAATTCAATAAAATGTCTCCTTATGCTTACATGTTGTGTGATTTTAATATTTGGCATGCTAGATTCTATCATATGAAGAAACGCGTAATTTCAAACTTAAGTAACCTAGGTATGAATTCCAAAGTTATCTTTAAAGGATTTTGAAAAATGTGATTTTTGCATTCAAGCTAAAATAACTAAGAGTTCACATAAAACATTAGTTAGAGAATCTGAACCTTTAGATTTAATACACTCTGATATATGTGAAATTGATGGGACGTTAACCAGAAATAGAAAGTGTTACTTCATCACTTTAATTGACGATTGCTCAGATTACACTTTTGTGTATCTAATGAAAAATTAAAGTGAAGTGTTTGACATGTTTAAGATCTTTGTAACTGAAATTGAAAATCAATTTAGTAAAAAGATTAAGAGGTTTCGTAGTGATAGAGGAACATAGTATGATTCTAGTTTAGTTAATGTGTTTTATAAAACTCAAGGAATTATACATGAAACTACTGCACCATATTCACCTGAAATGAATGGTAAAGCTGAAAGAAAGAATAGAACTCATATTGAACTAGTTGTTGTTATTATGCTTAACTCTGGTGTTGCATCTCACTGGTGGAGGGAAATTATTTTGACTGTTTTCTATGTTTTGAGTAGAGTATCCAAATCTAAAAACAAAACATCTCCTTATGAGATAATGAAGAAAAGACAACCTAACTTGTCTCATCTTCGAACATGGGGTTGTCTGACTTATGTCAGAATCCCCGATTCCAAGAGAATTAAACTCACTAGTAGAGCCTATGAATGTGTATTCATTAGGTATGCAGTAAACAATAAAGCGTATAGGTTCTACGACCTAAATGCGAAAGTAATCATATAATCAAATGATGTTGACTTCTATGAAAATAAATTCCTTTTCAAATCAAGAAATAGTGGGGGCAATGAACCTAGTCAAGTTCCTAAGACAAGGAGCATTGAAAGCAACCGTCAAGGAGAAATAGAAACTCGAATAAGTAAGAGAGTTAGAGTTGCTAAAGATTATGGACCCGATTATACGACCTATAACTTAGAAGAGGATCCTACAAATTTAAAAGAAGTTGTGTCATCTTTGGATGCAGATTTATGGCAAGAAGTTATAAACGATGAAATGGATTATCTAGAGTCTAACAAGACCTGGCATTTAGTATACTTGCCTCCCGGTTGCAAAGCAATAGGTTGCAAATGGATCTTGAAAAAGAAACTAAAATCTAATGGAATTGTTGATAAATACAAGGCACGCTTTATAGCCAAAGGTTTTAGACAAAGAGAAAATATAGATTTCTTTGACACTTTTTCACCAGTCACTAGAATAACATCCATTAGAGTGGTCATATCACTTGCGGCTATTCATAACCTGGTGATACACCAGATGGATGTTAAAACAGCCTTTTTAAATGGTGACCTTGAAGAAGAAATTTATATGGAACAACCTGAAGGTTTTGTAATTCATGGACAAGAAGATAAGGTATGTAAGTTAGATAAGTCTTTGTATGGTCTTAAACAAGCTCCTAAGCAATGGCATGAAAATTTTGATAAATTGATTATATCGAATGAGTTTAAAGTGAATGAAAGTGACAAATGTATTTATTACAAATTTGAAAATGACATTTGCACTATCATATGTCTCTATGTGGACAACTTACTCATATTTGGTTCAAACATTTATGTTGTAAATAATGTGAAATCTTTGTTGAGTAACAACTTTGACATGAAAGACCTCGGAGAAGCAAATGTAATCCTTGGAATCAAGATTACTAGGTCACCAAAGGGAATTTGTTTGGATCAATCTCATTATGTTAAAAATATCCTAAAGTAATATAATAACTTTGACTGTAAACCTGCTTTCACACCATACGATCCAAGTGTGAAACTTTTCAAGAACACTGGTGAAGGTGTTAGACAAACTGAATATGCAAGCATCATTGGCAGTCTTATGTATGCCACTGATTGTACTAGACCCGATATTGCCTACGTTGGGGATTGTTGTGCAGGTTTACTAGTAGACCTAGTATGGAGCATTGGCACGCTATCGAAAGAGTCATGAGATACCTTAAAAGGACCATGAGTCTCGGATTAAATTATCAGAGATTTCCTGTCATCCTTGAAGGATAAAACGATGTTGTTTGGAACGCCTTATCAAATGACTCCAAAGCAACCAGTGGCTATATTTTTAGTATAGTCGGTGGTGTTGTATCATGGAAATCAAAGAAATTGACAATATTGGCTCAGTCTACTATGAAGTCTAAAATGATAGTACTAGCTACTACTAGTGAAGAAGCAAGTTGGTTGAGATGTTTGCTAGTAGAGATCCCTTTGTGGGAAAAACCTCTACCAACAGTGTTGATCCACTGCGATAGTACTGCAGCTATTACAAAAATTGAGAGTCGTTATTACAACGGTAAGAGACGACAAATACGTCGTAAGCACATCATTGTTAGAGAATTACTTTCTAAAGGAGTTGTTATAGTGAATCATGTACGCACTGATGATAATTTAGTAGATCCTTTGACGAAAGGATTAGCTAGAAAGAAATTCCTAATTACATCCAAAAAGATAGGACTATTGCATATAGATAAATAAGTCACTTATGATGATAACCCGGCCTAAAAGACTAGAGATCCCAAGAATTAGGTTCAATGGGTAATAACAAGTCATATTGATAAGAAATAAACATGTTATATTACATATGAAAGAAGCATAATTCCTGAAGCGAAAAAAGGATGAGATAATAGAAACTCTTAATGAGATCTATACTCTATGTGAAGTAGAGTACCTAGCTACAGGAGTACTCTTGATAGACTCACTTATATGAATATGGAAGTGGGGCCGCTTCCTATGGAATTTCGAGGCAGAATTCTTAGAGCGTTCACTATATTGAGATACACGTGTGTGGCCATAAAGGGATTTTGAGAATACACCTAAATGAAAAGGATGTGTGTGAGTTTGATGTCAAAGATAGAGTTTGTAAGACCCATAATTTTAAAGTACCCTTTATGTATTTTTGGTGTATTTTGGATTTTGGCTCGGAGACTTTTTAGTCAAAGTTAATAATATTTTGGAGTTTTTATAATCAAAAAGATATTTTGATGCCGATTAGAATTTCTCGTCGATAAATAAATTGAATTAAGCGCAGTGAATCCTTTACGGAGAACTTAATGCGTTACGGGTGAAACGGTAATTTAACAAATACCTAGATATTTTGAGATATTTGTTAAGTTATATTTTTTTTTTATATATATATATATATATATATATACGTTTGCTTGGAGAGAAAAAGAAAGGAAAACTAGAAGGAAGGAAAAGGAAAAGAAAATAGTATAAAAGGAAGGAAGGAAAAAGGAAGAAAGGAAAAACAAAGGAAAGAAAAAGAAAGGAAGGAAAACCCGAAATTGTCCATCTTCTTCCTCTGCGACCGCGAGCCATTTTTCCCTCCTTCTCCCGTTTTCATTTTCGTCGCTTCCTTTTCTTCAAAACTAGTAACCCAAGGTTGGGTGAGAGTTAGAACAAGGATTTCGCAACTCCACTCTTCCTCTTTGATCCGAAAACGAAGAAAAACGGTATTTGAGATTTGAAAATCATTAAGATAAATCGGTATTAAGAATGGGGAATCTCTTAATATGTCTGTTTGCTTAACGTTTTGTTTTGAAAATCATTAAGATAAATCGGTATTAAGAATGGGGAATCTCTTAATATGTCTGTTTGCTTAACGTTTTGTTTTGAAAATCATTAAGATAAATCGGTATTAAGAATGGGGAATCTCTTAATATGTCTGTTTGCTTAACGTTTTGTTTTGAAAATCATTAAGATAAATCGGTATTAAGAATGGGGAATCTCTTAATGACTCGTTTACTGAATGTTTTGTGTGAAAATCGTTTAAGTCAAAAGTATATTAAGAATGGGGAATCTCTTAATATGTCTGTTTGCTTAACGTTTTGTTTTGAAAATCATTAAGATAAATCGGTATTAAGAATGGGGAATCTCTTAATATGTCTGTTTGCTTAACGTTTTGTTTTGAAAATCATTAAGATAAATCGGTATTAAGAATGGGGAATCTCTTAATGACTCGTTTACTGAATGTTTTGTGTGAAAATCGTTTAAGTCAAAAGTATATTAAGAATGGGGAATCTCTTAATATGTCTGTTTGCTTAACGTTTTGTTTTGAAAATATTAAGATAAATCGGTATTAAGAATGGGGAATCTCTTAATATGTCTGTTTGCTTAACGTTTTGTTTTGAAAATCATTAAGATAAATCGGTATTAAGAATGGGGAATCTCTTAATGACTTATTTATTTAATGTTGTTTTGAAAATCGTTTAAGTTAAATGGATATTAAAAATGGGGAATCTTTTAATATATGCATTTGCTTAACGTTTGTTGTGAATGGAGTCGGTATATGTTCATGCATTTTCATCCTTTTTGTAAATCGTGCAGACCCGTGATAGGTGGCACCTTGATAAATAGTACTTTGGCACCTCGATAAACGATACGGGCCCGTGATAGGCAGTATGTTTATGGTTTTTGTTTTTGGGTAAATTGTGCAGACCCGTGATAGGTGGCACCTTGGTAGTTAGTACTTTGGCCTGTGATAGGCGGTACGACTACAATTTACATTCTTTTTAGTAAATCATGCAGACCCGTGATAGGTGGCACCTCGGTAAACGATACGGGCCCGTAATAGGCAGTACGTTTATGGTTTACGCTTTTTAGTAAATCGTGCAGACCCGTGATAGGTGGCACCTCGGTAATTGGTACTTCGGCCTGCGATAGGCGGTACAATTATGATTTACGGCCCTTCGAGGAGGGTTTTGGTTTGGAATTCCGAGTCCATGCATTTTGGCATATACGCATTGCATTAGGGTGCTTGGCACGCGAGTCGTATTTGATTTGAGTTTATGATTGAGTGATTTGAATTTTGATTTATCGTGGTAATTACGTTGAAGGTGCTAAGTGTTATGTGTTGGTTATTGGGTGTAAGTATGATGGTTATCGAGATCCCATTTGCCGTGGAAATCGCGTCGGAATTGCTAAGTGTTAGGTTGTGGACTTGATTAGGAATGACTTGAGTTAATTCATGAATTTTTGAGAAAATGATCAGGGAAATCGATTTCCCAATCGATTGGATGGGTAAACAGAGACTTGGCCAAATTGACAAAATCGATTAGCCAATCGATTTTGTAATCAGTTTTCGAAAATCATTTACAAAATCGATTGCCCAATCGATTGGGCCTTAAGTCAGGGACTCATCCATATTCAACCAAATCGATGTGGACATCGATTGGCTTAAAACCTGGGGCTCAGTACTCACTCAATCGATTTTCCAATCGATTGAATCAAGCCAGAGATCAAAATTTCACTAAAAACCTTCAGGAAATCGATTTGGAAATTGATTGGCATTAAGTCAGGGGCTCAGTTATCCTGTCAATCGATTGCCCAATCGATTGAATTAAGCCCAGGATTCTGTTTTCATCAAAATCCTTCACCCCAATCGATTGCCCAATCGATTGGCTCAGTGAAAATCCTCAGTTTGAGTTAGATGATTGATTACTCATTAACTTATCCATGTCTTGTTTTGTTATGTGTTAATTAGGAGATTGAGCACTTCATTTTACTTTCATTTTTAATTGGCAAAGTATTGTATGAACCTTTCGCATATTGAAAATCATGTTAAGGTGCATGGTTAGTTGAAAAGTCATTTTGAGTATTTAAAAACTTAATTGATATGTGTTAACTGTTATTTTCTTGGTTGGTGACCCTTTACAATTATTGTGGAAATCTGGGCTTTGCCCTCAGATGAGAGTCAGGACGGTCCTACCGGTTCGTACCCTACGGACGGGAATGGAGATGGGAACGCTTGACTGCAGTTACGTTAGGAGGATCTCACGGGGCGCGTGGTGATACTCAAGGTGTATAGTTTTTTTGGTAGGATGATCAGATTAGGATGATGTATAGGGACTAGGTGTCCTTCTTTTTGGATTGGAGTATTCTTAGTTTGGAAAATTATACTTATACTAATATTTTCAGTTTGACTTCTTATTTGAATGGGTCCCAGGTACCATTTGTTGTTGTGTAAATGTGTTGGAATTTATAATTGGAGAAACTTTTCCGCTGCTTGTAAATTTTAATGACTCAATTATTTATCCAAAGGCATTTCCTGATTTAATTCTTTGTTTGTTTTTAATTACTTTTGAAAAAAAAATATACCCTCGCTTTGAAAAACGGGGTGTTACATTGTGGTATCAGAGCATAGGTTTGGTTTTCTTTGGGGGCTGTGGAACCTTGGTTATAGATTGTAGGTCAACCTATAGGTTGAGAGTTGTTATCTGATCATGTGTCGGTTTAGGTGACTTGAGTTGTCAAGTCCAATATATTTATTATGTGTTGTTATGGTCGGACGTTAGTTTGGAATTATTTGAAGTAGTGTTAAGACTCTACTTGATAATGGTTTTATAGGAAACCATGCCGCCAAGAAGGAATGACGCTCCGAGAGCCAACGCGAATAGGAATGACCAAATGGCGGAGGCTATGAATAACATGGCTGCTTCTGTGGCTGCCGTCCTACATAGACTTATTCTTGTCCAACTAGGGTTTTTAATCAATCTTGTGCATCCAATAGGTGTGTTTGTGTC
>NC_021165.2:51091875-51097162 GCF_000331145.2 Cicer arietinum
AGTCGAAGATATGAAGAATAAGAGAGCTAGCCGAGGAGGGAATTTTGGTACAGGAGAGCCTAGTCGGGTGAATTACCAGAACAACAAGAGGAAACAAGTTGCTAAACCCTATGATCGACCACGAACTAACAACGGTGGGCAGAATTGCTCGGGGAACCAGAATTTCGGGAGACAACTGGGACGAGTGGTCCGATGTTTCCGTTGTGGGGAAGAGGGACATTATGCTAATGCTTGTACCCCTAACACTCTCACCTGCTACACTTGCCAGAAGCCAGGACACATGACGAAGGATTGCACGGCTCCAAAGGTGGAACCAGTTGTGAATGTAGCTAGGGCTACCCGTCCTACTGCTAGAGGGCGCATTTATTGTGTGAGTGCTGAAGAGGGGAATCCACCTGGTAATCTGATTCAGCGTGACTGTGAGATTGCAGGTAACACTCTAACTGCACTCTTTGATTCGGGGGCAACCCATTCCTTCATTGCTATGGATTGTGTGAATCGCTTGAAGTTATCTGTGTCTGCCTTACCTTTTGATTTGGTTGTTTCCACACCTGCTAAGACTTTGACAGTGAATTCTGCATGTTTACATTGTCAAATGACTATTCAGAATAGGGATTTCTTGGTTAATTTAATTTGTTTACCACTACAATCACTCGAGGTCATCCTCGGTATGGATTGGATGTCTTACCATTATGTGATCTTGGATTGTGCTCGTAAATTGGTTCTTTTCCCCGAACCAGGAGTTGTTAAATATTTAGCTGCTAACAAACTCCGAGTGTCGCTAAGTGAAGGGACTCATGAGTTTTTGTCGCTGGCTAATGTGGAGGCAAAGATAAATGTGAACATAGAGGATGTGATGCTTGTCAATGAGTATCGGGATGTGTTTCCGACGGAAATCCCAGGATTGCCACCGGTAAGAGAAGTGGAATTCTTCATTTATTTGCACCCAGGAACGGGACCTATTTCAATGGCACCTTATCGAATGTCGCCATTGGAATTAAATGAGCTCAAAAGCCAAATTGAAGACTTGTTGGAGAAGAAATTCATCAGACCAAGTGTATCACCATGGGGAGCTCCAGTTTTGCTAGTTAAGAAGAAGGACGGAAGCTCGCGTCTATGTGTGGATTATAGGCAGCTTAATAAGGCGACTATTAAGAATCGTTATCCTTTGCCACGGATCGATGATTTGATGGATCAATTGAGAGGGGTCGCGATATTTTCGAAGATTGACTTGAAGTCGGGTTACCATCAAATCCGAGTGAGGGAAGGAGACATTCAGAAAACAGCTTTCAGAACCCGCTATGGACATTATGAATACCTGGTTATGCCGTTCGGAGTTACCAATGCACCGGCAATTTTCATGGACTACATGAACAGAATCTTTAATTCATTCCTTGATAAATTCGTTGTGGTGTTCATTGATGATATATTGATTTATTCAAGGACTGAAGAAGAGCATGGAGAACATTTACGACAAGTTCTTGAGATTTTACGCGAGAAGCGATTGTATGCCAATCTGTCGAAGTGTGAATTTTGGCTAGAGAAAGTGAATTTCTTGGGACATGTGATAACCAAGGAAGGAATCGATGTAGATCCGGCTAAGATTGAGGCGGTTCTTGCTTGGAAATAGATTCAGACTGTCACTGACATACGGAGTTTTGTAGAACTGGCAGGGTACTACAGGAGGTTTATCGAAGGTTTTGCTAAGATTGTGGCTCCACTGACACAACTTACCAGAAAAGATCAACCGTTCGCATGGACGGAGAAGTGTGAAGAAAACTTCCAGTTACTGAAGAGGAAATTGACGACCTCACCTGTATTGGTATTACCGCAATCAGAAGAACCCTATGAAGTTTATTGTGATGCATCCCACCAGGGGTTAGGATGTGTTCTGATGCAACACAAGAAAGCTGTGGCTTATGCCTCGAGACAATTGAAGATTCACGAAAGGAACTATCCTACTCATGATTTGGAGCTTGCCGCGGTTGTTTTTGCATTAAAGATCTGGAGGCATTATTTATATGGGTGCACGTTCACCGTGTTCAGCGACCATAAAAGCTTGAAATATTTGTTTGATCAGAAGGAGTTGAACATGCGCCAGAGACGATGGATGGAGACTCTCAAGGATTTTGATTTCACACTGCAGTACCACCCTGGGAAGGCCAATGTAGTGGCTGATGCGTTGAGCAGAAGAAGTGTATCGGTGTCTTCACTAATTATGGCTAGACAACAAGAGTTGTGGGAAGCTTTTAGAGACTTGCACTTGAACGTAGAGTTTGCACCGGGAATTTTGAAATTCGGAATGATTAAGATCTCGAGTGGATTACTTGAAGACATTGCGAATTCTCAGGATGACGTCTTAATTCAAGAGAAGAGGAATCTAATAGTACAAGGGAAGACGACTGAGTTCAAGATTGGGGCTGATAATGTTTTGCGGTGTAATGGTAGGATTTGTGTACCAGAAATTACAGATATGCGGAAAACGATTTTAGAAGAGGCGCATAAGAGTAAGCTGAGTATTCATCCTGGAGCAACAAAGATGTATCAGGATTTGAGGCAGAATTATTGGTGGCCAGGAATGAAGAAACATGTGGCGGAATATGTATCCACTTGTCTAACTTGTCAGAAAGCGAAGGTGGAACATCAGCGACCTGCTGGAATGTTGCAACCTTTAGATATACCTGAATGGAAGTGGGACAGCATTTCCATGGATTTTATAACCGGATTACCAAAGACAAGGAGAAAGAATGATTCCATATGGGTGATAGTGGATCGACTAACTAAATCTGCTCACTTTTTGCCGGTAAGGACCACCTATAAGGTAGATCAGCTAACGGAGATCTACATTGCTGAAATTGTGAGGTTACACGGGGTACCATCGAGCATTGTATCAGACCGTGATCCGAAGTTCACATCACATTTTTGGGGAGCATTACACGAAGCATTGGGAACGAAGCTACGATTGAGTTCAGCTTACCATCCACAAACGGACGGACAGACTGAAAGGACAAATCAGTCCTTGGAAGATCTGTTGAGAGCATGTGTTTTAGATGATAGAGGAAGTTGGGATGATGTACTTCCGTTGATTGAGTTCACTTACAACAATAGTTTCCACGCAAGTATTGGAATGGCACCATATGAGGCTTTATATGGGCGCAAGTGTCAAACGCCCTTGTGTTGGTATAAAGACGGTGAGAATATGATTGTCGGACCAGAGATGGTGCAACAGACCACAGCTAAAGTAAGGAAGATCAAGGAGAAAATGAAGACTTCACAAGATCGCCAGAAGAGTTACGCGGACAAGCGTCGCAGACTTTTGGAATTCGAACAGGGTGACCATGTATTTCTGAGAGTCACACCTACTACTGGAGTAGGTAGAGCCTTGAAATCGAAGAAGTTGACTCCGAAATTCATTGGACCATATCAGATTTCTGCACGAATTGGGCCGGTTGCTTATCGGATTGCATTACCTCCGATACTGTCCAATATCCATGACGTGTTTCATGTGTCGCAGTTGAGGAAATATCTCGCAGATCCATCTCACGTGATCGAACCAGACACAATCCAGCTAAAGGATAACCTGTCGTTCGAAGTACCACCCGTGAGGATTGAAGACAGGAAGATTAAGCGGTTGAGAACCAAGGATGTTTCGTTGGTCAAGGTGATCTGGAACCCAATTACTGGAGATGCGACTTGGGAACTGGAAAGCAAGATGAGGGAACAACACCCAGAGTTATTTATCGATGCATAGTTTCGAGGTACCCTTTATGTATTTTTGGTGTATTTTGGATTTTGGCTCGGAGACTTTTTAGTCAAAGTTAATAATATTTTGGAGTTTTTATAATCAAAAAGATATTTTGATGCCGATTAGAATTTCTCGTCGATAAATAAATTGAATTAAGCGCAGTGAATCCTTTACGGAGAACTTAATGCGTTACGGGTGAAACGGTAATTTAACAAATATCTAGATTTTGAGATATTTGTTAAGTTATATTTATATATGTTTGTTTGGGGGGAAAAAGAAAAGAAAACTAGAAGGAAGGAAAAGGAAAAGAAAATAGTATATAAAGGAAGGAAGGAAAAAGGAAGAAAGGAAAAACAAAGGAAAGAAAAAGAAAGGAAGGAAAACCCGAAATTGTCCATCTTCTTCCTCTGCGACCGCGAGCCATTTTTCCCTTCTTCTCCCGTTTTCATTTTCTTCGCTTCCTTTTCTTCAAAACTAGTAACCCAAGGTTGGGTGAGAGTTAGAACAAGGATTTCGCAACTCCACTCTTCCTTTTTGATCCGAAAACAAAGAAAAACGGTATTTGAGATTCAAACGCAAACTCCTTCGTTTCTTCTAGATCCAAGCTGCATTTCGCGAAGAGTTAGAAGGGAAAGTTGCTCACTACCACGCCACGGTGCTAGGGGACCAATTTGGAGGCGACGTCGCGAGCAAAGATTTTACCGGCTTTACTCGCGGTACCGGAAAACCACGTAAAGCTAACGTTAAGGTAAGGGCTCCTTCCAAACTTCTAGTTTGCATTAGGGACTTATCTGTGGTTGTGTGGGAAGGAAATTGTTAGGATTTAATGTATCGATTTGGGGAAAAACGAATCTAATGCGTTACGGGTAAAACCTTAGAGTTAGGTTTTGTTTATATTGATGAATGTTTTGTGGTAAATGAATTTGAGATCATTGTGTATGACTATGAGTGCTTGAAGTCTGATGCATTTGGGTGTCACGTTGTGTTGAATTGTGTTCGTTGTATTTGGTGTGTCCATACTTGATGTTTGTTAATTGGTGTGTTTGTTGTGAAATGTGGTTTGAATGTGAGAGTATGTTTGAGTTTGTTTCTGTGGAATTTGAAAACCATTAGAGTTAAACGAGTATTAAAAATGGGGAATCTTTTAATACCTCGGTTTACTTAATGTGCGTTTGAGGAAAATGTTTAAGTTAACTGGGCGTTGAGAATGGGGAATCTCTTAATGTCTCAGTTACTTAACTATCGTTTTTGAAAATCGTTTCAGTAAATGAGTATTAAGAATGGGGAATCTCTTAATGTCTTGTTTACTGAATGTTTTGTGTGAAAATCGTTTAAGTCAAAAGTATATTAAGAATGGGGAATCTCTTAATATGTCTGTTTGCTTAATGTTTTGTTCTGAAAATCATTAAGATAATCGGTATTAAGAATGGGGAATCTCTTAATGACTTATTTATTTAATGTTGTTTTGAAAATCGTTTAAGTTAAATGCATATTAAAAATGGGGAATCTTTTAATATATGCATTTGCTTAACGTTTGTTGTG
>NC_021165.2:51098120-51125230 GCF_000331145.2 Cicer arietinum
GATTGGCATTAAGTCAGGGGCTCAGTCATCCTGTCAATCGATTGCCCAATCGATTGAATTAAGCCCAGGATTCTGTTTTCATCAAAATCCTTCACCCCAATCGATTGCCCAATCGATTGGCTCAGTGAAAATCCTCAGTTTGAGTTAGATGATTGATTACTCATTAACTTATATTTGTCTTGTTTTGTTTTGTGTTAATTAGGAGATTGAGCACTTCATTTTACTTTCATTTTTAATTGGCAAAGTATTGTATGAACCTTTCGCATATTGAAAATCCTGTTAAGGTGCATGGTTAGTTGAAAAGTCATTTTGAGCATTTAAAAACTTAATTGATATGTGTTAACTGTTACTTTCTTGGTTGGTGACCCTTTACAATTATTGTGGAAATCTGGGCTTTGCCCTCAGATGAGAGTCAGGACGGTCCTACCGGTTCGTACCCTACGGACGAGAATGGAGATGGGAATGCTTGACTGCAGTTACGTTAGGAGGATCTCACGGGGCGCGTGGTGATACTCAAGGTGTATAGTTTTTTTGGTAGGATGATCAGATTAGGATGATGTATAGGGACTAGGTGTCCTTCTTTTTGGATTAGAGTATTCTTAGTTTGGAAAACTGTACTTATACTAATATTGTCAGTTTGACTTCTTATTTGAATGGGTCCCAGGTACCATTTGTTGTTGTGTAAATGTCTTGGAATTTATAATTGGAGAAACTTTTCCGCTGCTTGTAAATTTTAATGACTCAATTATTTATCCAAAGGCATTTCCTGATTTAATTCTTTGTTTGTTTTTAATTACTTTTGAAAAAAAAATATACCCTCGCTTTGAAAAACGGGGTGTTACAGAGTTCAAGAATATGAACCACTCTTGTTGAATCTGAATCTTACTTGTTATGCAAATGTTCAAGTCAAGAGACACATTTTTTTATGCACAATCCTATAGAAGTGTTTGACGCTATTTCAAAAACCTTCTTTTTAAATTCAAGTGGGAGCTAATGGAAGTTTGTTGGAAATAATGATGACATTTATGAGAACTAGTGTTGTTGTGAATTGAAAAATAAGAAAGTCTCACATATGAAAGATATGATACACTAGTAGGGTATATAAGGTGGAGGTATGGTACTTGGGGTGTGTCCCAAGGGGTACCCCAAATTTATAAAGAAGAGAGAACGCAAACAAAATTGACCACCATAAACGCACGCGCGCTGCCGCCGCCGCCCGATCGGCCAGCTCGAGCCTTGGCTTTGGCTTTGGCTACGTGGTATATTATTTTTTAGCATATGAATATTAATTTTCTATTTAATTAAATGAATTCTTGTGTTTTTATCTCTAATTGATACGTTAATTACATAATTGCCCTCCACCGAGTCAACATTCAACATATGATCCAGTCAGTTCCTTGCCCCTGAATTCGCGCTTCAGTTTTGTTGGTCAAAACTCTAGTTACTGGTCTCGCATATTTGTTATTGCTCGGTCAAAAACCTAAGTCAAGTCTGAGGACATGTATTGTGATCAAACGAAACGTGGCACACGTTTTGGTGGTCAAACAAATTGTGGCGCACGTTTCTTTGGTCAAATCTTAAATATCTGAGCACACGTTTAATGAATCAGACCTAATGGATCGCATTGTTCTCTCTAATCCAGTTACGAATTTTATCTATAAATATAGTGTTCTCCTCAGTTGAAAAGACACACCAAAAGTTCTTCGTATCTGAGGCTTTTCTCACTTCTCACTTTCCTTACTCACTTCTTCTATTTCTTTTGAATGGTCTTAATATTCAATTTCTAGAACACAGTCAGTACTAAAAATATTTATATACTTTTAAAGAGATTAAATTAATAGAATTTATATATTTTAAAGATTATTTATTATATTTATATATTTTAGAGACTAAATTAAAGAGGGTGTGGTAATTTAGGACCTAAAATAACAGTTTTTATGTCTAATGTTGGTTTAAAAAATTATAAATATGATTTAACCAATTTTAAGTTCTAAAATCAATTTGAAAGACTTAAAACTTATTATAAACTCAGTTACATTAATATAATCGATTTTCTAAATTCAAATCCAATTATATGAATTTGTTACAAAAATTGATTATTATAAATAGTATATAGATGTCATACAAATTTTACTAATCATTTCTATTTCTAATTATTATAACTGTGCAATAAAATTGCAAATTTTATGTCTTCACATTATGCCATTACTAACGAAATTGACTAATTAAGTTTTCCTGTTGACCAAAATCGATGTGGCGTCAATCATAAAGTGTTGATTGAAGTTCATTTATGAAATGGGGTTATGAATATGTAACACCTTTTGCGCAAGGAAATAATTTGGATTCAACACTAAATCAATTCTATATGACAATTACACAATCATTATAGAATAATATGTTTCCATTAGAAGGCACAATAAATAAAGATAACTAATTAAAATAAAATATGCAAGCATTTCAAAAATTTATACTACTTTGTGTTTTAACAAAAATTTGATACATTAAAAGATAGAAACAGACTAAGTAGATTTTATAAATCATACGAGACTTTCTTATTAACAAGACTCAAATCTATAAAAAAAACTTATGATAAATCACATGTTAGAATTATAACCATTTAAATAAAAACTGCGAAGGTCAACTAAAAAACATAAATCTGCGAAGAATTACAACTTGCGACCTTTAAACGTTGTAAACGAAAAACATGCATTGGCGAAGTATTAATGTAGTTGAGTAAGGACATGATACAGAAAAGAAAATACTCGATCACAGTAATACTTTTTCAACTTCCATATATAGTAGAATATCCTAATTCTTTCATGCCAAAGTTTTATAATTATTAAGGAAATAAATAAATATTAATTCACATATAAAACTACCTCACAAAAATACAAAACTGAAAAGAAGAAATACAGTAAAACATAAAGAATCAATTTAACAATGACTCTCTATTGTCTTCTTCGGCAATCTTCAATGCCATACACAACAGTAGAATGGAATATGTTTTTATGATGATTGTATCTCACCCATATTTATATTGTAAAAAATAGGCATATTTAAATGGTAAAGATTATTTTCTTTTTTTTTCCCATATTGTAAATTATGATTTTCATTCTTGCATTTGATTGCTATGTCACATTATTACTTTAATTAGATTGCTACTATCAAATATTCAAATATAACGTGTAGCATGAAACTTTTGAAAATTATTAATTGCAAAGAAAAAATATATAACAATATATACATTAATGCAATATGTAATATAGATGGAAATAGAATTTAGTACTATGTAATATAGATGGAAATAGAATCATGTACTAAATGTCACCAGAAAAATATTATAAAATCCATCTCTTTTTGATAGAATCATGCACTTGATTTCATAGAATCATGCACCGATTTTATTTTTATGAAGGATTTACAATTTTAAAATTAATGCATTAAATAATAAATGAATGAAAGAAAATGGTCATCGTGTAAATGTCATGTGGAGAAAAAGTATTGTAAAATCGATCACTTTTAATCTTAGTATAAATACAACTACATATATGCAAGAAGATTATTTTGAAATCTAATACAAAATATGATTTAAGGATATTCGACCAATAACACTCCCAAACATGTTTTCATTATGAAAACATTTTTCAATTTGATAGCATATTAAACACAACTTAGGTCACATAGAAGATATTCATTAGAATAAAACGTTGTAATGTAGTGAGTATTAATTGAATCGTAGATAAAATATCAATATTAATTATAAAACATGCCTCTGACAAATGAATTTCTAACTCTTTTCACTTGTTGATTTGCTTAAATAAACAATTTTAAATTGGCCGGTACTAATATTTTTAGAGAGATAAATTATATCTTCTCTAAATTTATCTTCTTCATTCAACAGAAAAGAACGGTCTTGGACAATATTTTAACACATAATCACTCTTATGCATTTTATCCCCATCTTTTAATCTAAATAAGTAGTTCTAACATAGACCAAGTTTTATTTCGTGATTTTGTTATTTCATTGCAATATTTTTCTCATCTTAATATAGTGTCCATTTGATTTATCATTTTGTTGCTGTACTCGTTTGATTCAAATTGATAGATCAATTATCGATTCAAGCAATCACTAGGTCATCAACGTTGCAGATCCTAATACATAGATATTCCAATCACTTTAATTTTGTCACATTATTTGTAAGCATTTTGTCATTTTATGCTATTAACTTAGATAATATGAACTTGTTCTCAGATTCATCATTTTTGTTTTTAACAATGTTAAATTTGTGTTTGTATCTGATGTGAGTTGTACCTGATGTACTCAACCAATTTGAATTAATGAATATCATTTCGTTTTTGTCAAAAACAAACTTGTTGATTTTGTTAGAACCAAATTGGTTAAAAGAACAATAATCTTTAAGCTTTACTTTGATGATAACAAAATATGTGTGAAAACAATTTATTTTTAATGTTTTTTATGAGATGTGGAGAAGCTCAAACACAATCTCTAATCATGATTGTCTAAGTATAAGACATTTATTAATTTCTCCACTACATAACCAAGTCAAGACTATAACCATTACGTCTCTCTAAATAATTAACACAATTCAAATTCCTCTTTTCTTGTATTATCTTTTTCACAAAAGATAGACCAACTAAAACTATTAAATTTAAGGTTTAAATATATGTTTGATATATGTAAATACACATTTTTTTAGTTTTAGTAAAAATAATTATTATTGAAATTGATCCTTGCAATTCCTTTCATCCTTAATAATTAATATTTATATTGCATAGACTCATTTCAATAATAAACAATTTTATAAGAATTAAAACAAACGAATAAGGATAAAAAATAAAACAAAATAATATTTGCAATGACCAAAACTAAAAAAAAAAAAAAAACTTAGAGACTAAAACGAAAAAAATGCATAATTACAAGGACGTATCTTAAGCCTAAATTTAATTAGAGTAAATAGAAACCAAAATTGAAAAGTAAGCCAAGTGAAACTATAAAAAGAGCACAAAATGCAAAATGAAACTATTAAATTAGCCAAAATGCATTAATATAAAAAAGCACAAAACCAACACAAAGATGTGTAAGGTTAGGCCTAGAAAGTACAAACCAAGACATTACAGCACCAACCCACTAGGTCCAAAATAAACCTGTCCCTTACAAGTACACTAGCGTGATGAATTACAACTATATTGAAAACTAACATGGATGGTGTTGGTCACCATCACAACATCAATACACATGATTATATTTAATTAATTACTTTTCATCAACACAACATCAATATATGTGGTTATGTTCAATCAATTAAACTTTTTAAATAATTATTATGACGATGTCTCAGTGTCATGTCCATCATCTATATACATGCTACATAGTTTGACAAGAGTTAATCAAAAAATATGTACAAAACAATCACACAACTTGCTTTTCATATAAAGATTGGGAAAACAATCATTCTTCTGTTAACCTAAATTTCATAAATTTCATAAGAGAACATTCACCAAAAATTTAAAGTTTAAACAAGAAAATAGAAAATAAATTGAAGAGCGAAATACAAAAAAGAAATGGTAATCTGAGACTTAAATGTGCAAGAAGAAGTGGTGTGAGGAAAAAGGCATTCGCTACATTATGTTATTAGAGATCTAGAATACCTAAGATTACGAATTCAAATTCACAGTTTTAGTGATAAACATAACGAACCACACAATAATGCTGAATAGAAACGAAACCGAAAACCCAAACTCACCTTGGGAGGGCGAACGCGAGAGAGATTGGGAAAGAGGAACGCGAAGAGGTAGCAGAGAGCTGCGGTTCGGTAAAATTGGTTCTTATTCAAACAATATTTTTTACCAAGAATATTAAATAACTCAGTAATAAATAAAAATAAGAATAATAAAAATTGAGTCATACGCGCCCAATATTGATGGTTCCCGCTCATTATTTGGGGCTAATTTAAGAAACACTTTTAAACATTTAAGGCGGTTAAAATCTTTTGGTACCAAATTTTAGAGTTAAATGGGTTTTTTTTTTTCAAATATTAAAGATGAGGGGATATGTTTTAAGATAGAGAAGATTTTAGAATTTATTAAACACTTATAAATAAATTTATAATTGTCTTTTGGCATTAACAGAAGGTTTCAATATTTTTTTAATTCTATAAATTTTCAATATTTTATTTTTAGTTTTTATAAATAAAATAAAAATTAGTCTCTAAAAGTTTTCAGTTTTTATTTTTTGCTTATACTTTTAAGTTATTTTATGTGTATTTTTCAAATTTTTTGATGAATTTTTTCAGATTTTTTTTAATATTATAAGAATTTCATCCAAAAAAATTTTGATTTTTTAAACACTAAAAGCTTAAAATTTTATATTTCATTTATTTTTTGTTAAAAAATTCTAAAGTGTTTAAAGATGTTTATAATTTCCTATATATAACTGCAAAAAATCATTTGAAGATTTGAATACTACACCAAATTTGACTTAAAATTAGAAACTAAAAATGTAAACATAAAATTTTGAAGGACTACAAAGATAAAAAAAAAAAAATTATAAGAACTTGAAATAAAATTTTCAAATTTTATAAGCACTAAATATTTTTTTAACACTAAATTTAAATAACAACATTTTTATTTTTGTGGTTTAAAACATTAACGTTTTTTTAAATGTGGTCCAAAAGTTGCCAAAAAGTAATAAGCCGCGGTTTTTTCGGTCGAGATCAATAAATTGTATTATATAAATAAATTGCGTGCAACACTTCAAAAAAAATTGTTGTTTATTTATGTTTTTAGTCACAGGTTTTTTAGGTGTGACCTAGTTAAGTGCAATCTAATGTCAAAAATATTATAGAGAATTGATTTGTCAAAAACTTATTCTATAGTGCATATGAATCGATATACAGTCTCGTGAATATATTCAAAAGTATTTTAAAAACTCATGATGTGAACCTTAAATAGTGTGAGTCAATTCACAAAACCTCAAAGAACTTGTATAAGTTAATTCACATATCAGAGGAGTCGATTCACATGTCATTAACAACTTAAAATTATTTCAAGACATTTATAAATTGATTTACAAATATATAAGTCGATTCAGAATGTTAAAAATCACTTAAAATATATTTTTCATGCATCACATGATGTACTAACATGCTCAAAAAATGAAACTAACGTTATACATGATTTAATGAAGTTTACACGCACAAATTTTGATACATGGACAATTGAGGATATTGAGAATTGGAGAATCAACAAGACACACAAAACCATTAAATTGAATCTTAATAAACCTAGTTTTGACATATATCAAAACACAAAGTCTATTATAGGAAAACATGCATTTGCAATAATAATTATACTAACTATTTATCCTTTGTTGGGTTGTTTGTTTCATACGAGCGATTGAGAGGATGTCGATTGGATGCATGTTTAAAGTTGAAAAATTGTGACTTTTCATTACTAGAGTTGCAAGATTGGAGAGGTTGTCTTCATCTTGAAGATAGTGGTTCAGATTTGTTCTTCAATGTTGTTTCAAGAAATTTGGTTTTCAAGCCTTTAGAGAAAAAAAAAAAAAAAAAAAAGATTGTTGTAAGTCTTATAATAATTGTCAGCAGATCTTGTAAATGATCACAAATAATAAAGGAATAAATTCTCATTTATTTGAATGGAGACTAAATGTTTTCTACATGCGAGGACGAAGTAGAGGATCTAATAAAAAATCTTAGTGTGATTTTTCCTTCCCTAATCTTTTAATTTTCATGATTTTATGTTCGTTGAGTTCTTGAGGGAAAACATCAATTAGTGGCACATTGAAGGATGAAAAGTGGTAACTTTTTCGTACAAGAGCGGGGGTTTACTGTGGGGATTTCTATCTTGAAATATTGGAGGGGTTGTCTTTATCTTGAAAGTTGATAGAACCAAGATGTTTTGAAGAACAACTTATTATCTTGTTTTGATTATAACTAAGATATTTTGTAGGAACAATTTAATACACTAATATTTAAACTTAGTGTGCAGTTCCAAAAGTGTTTGTGTAGGATATTATGCCTCTAATTATCATATTAATACAAAGGAACACTAAGACATTACATCTATGCTCTACATTTCTAAGTCTTGTGATACGCACATATGATAAGGTTCTGTTTTGGTTGCCTTTGTTGGTGCAAGCGATGGTCTGCTACGATTGGCTCTGATAGGGAAAACAAACGTCTAACTCAGTTGCCTCTGATGAGTACAAGAAAATGTCTCACTAAGCTACCCCCGATGACTACATACAAGTTACGAGGAGTGATTTATGGGATTGTGATCTAACTTATACTTAAAGGATAAATCTATCTTCAACAGTTCAATGTTGAAATCCATGAAGATACAGGTTGTTGATTATTATGACCTCGAAATAATCAGAATATATCAGTCTTTAATCAAATTAAAGCAATATTACATACACAGTGGAATTATAATGCGGCATACAAGATTAGCAATTAAAAGTAAAAAGATAAGGGATAGAATGCACCAAGATTTATCCTGGTTCAGTTGTCAACGAGACAACCTACATCCAGTCCTGACAATCCAACTGGATTTCAGCTTTTTCTCCAATAGAAAGAATTGTGAATTGTTTACATATTGTCCAGTTTCCTCGAAACCTATCTATCTCTCACAATCTCTTTTCTATTGCTCACCCCTTGATCCTTGTAATCACTCAGCAGACTCACACAAAATCAAAGTACGGCTCCTTCTTGATGAGGTCTCTCACCCAAGAAGATCGCCACCAGTTTCTAGCTGGATTTCTAACAGTCGTTTTCTTTACAAAGTATTTATTTCAAACAAAATAAAAGAAGTACAAAAAGAAGTCTTCAATCTTGAAAACCTATCTATCTCTCACAATCTCTTTCCTATTGCTCCCCCCTTGATCCTTGTAGTCACTCAGCAGACTCACACAAAATCAAAGTACGGCTCCTTCTTGATGAGTTCTCTCACCCAAGAAGATCGCCACCAGTTTCTAGCTGGATTTCTAACAGTCGTTTTCTTTACAAAGTATTTATTTCAAACAAAATAAAAGAAGTACAAAAAGAAGTCTTCAATCTTGAATCAATGTGTCTTCTCAGGAATCTGGTTATTCAATGATGGATTTATGAGAACATTGTCTTTTCTCTCAAGAATACTTTTTCAGCTCTCTCAATGATTATGGATAATCTTTTTGGCTTTGATCTGAAAAAGCAATATCAGAATGTTAACAATGTGTTGTATTGTGTTAATGAGAGTTAATGAGAGAATGATTGAAAACAGTTTATATAGTTTCTGAAAAATAACTAATAAATCGATTTGCCAATCGATTCATTAAAGTTATAAAACAGGTCTAATCGATTTGCCAATCGATTATCGCGGGTCTTGTTTTTCTTGAATCTTGAAGCTACATAAGCCAATCGATTTGCCAATCGATTCTTTTAAAAAACTCTTTTCAGTAAATTATGTTCAGACTTATATGCATCGATTTCATAATCGATTGTAGGTGTTTTGTTCAAAGTAAAAATCACATCAATCGATTACTTAATCGATTTGCTAAGTCTCATAATCGATTTACAAATACTCAGAATCGATTTGGCCACAAGCTCAAAGTTCACTGTGATTTCAAAAAGGTTCTTTCAATCGATTTGCCAATTGATTGTGTTCAAGACATTGACTTAGCTATTTTGATGTTAATCGAAGTGCCAATCGATTTGTGTGTATTTGCCTGAAAAGTTCTTACCTGATATTTAGTTCAATCGATTTCCCAATCGATTGCAACCAAACTTAACATGATTGAAATTTTCACAATAGATTGTCCAATCGATTGTGTTTGTCACAGGTCAAGTTATTTTTCAAATATTATCTAAGCAATCGATTTGCCAATCGATTACCCTAGAAATTGGATTCTCACTGTGACTTGATCAATCGATTTCCCAGTCGATTGGTTTCAATCAGTTTTACTTTGTGATGTGTACAATCGATTTGCCAATCGATTAGCCTGTAAAACAGGTTGCCACTGACTTGTGCAATTTTTATTTCTAATTGTGCCATTCGATTGCCTAATCGATTATACAATCACAAACAGTTATGTTTCCTTACACCCTTGTTATGAAATCGATTGCCCAATCGATTTACTCAGTCAATAGTCAACTTTTGTTGATTTCTTGTGTTCCAAGCAATTTGTCTCAAGTGTGTAGGATTGGATTGTTGTTCCTGAAATCTTGCTCAATTAAAATGTTAGATTTATCATATGATGTATGAACATTGTATGTTTGTTAATTATGTCAAAATTAGGATTCAAAGGACTAAAGTCCAACACAGGTTGTCTTTATGTTATGAAGTGCAAATGTTATACCCTAAAGATTCTATAAAATGACATGTTTCCTTACTTGAGGAGATAACAACATAGACAACAATGCATAACATTTACACAAAACCTACACACAACACAATAACATTACAACACTCTGCAATCATTCAAAACATATTTAAGTGCTGAAAAAGAAAAATTTGAAAGTATTACATTGTAAACAATCTCTTGAGAGAGATTTTTCAAAATAACTCAAACTCATTCATTTGTTACTTAGCTTGATATTGGTTATTTTCTTCAACGATTTATAGGTGCAAACTGAAAGTTGAGTATAATTAATTTGTTGAAGTTAAGTGTTGTAATTTAGTTTGAATTATCGAATAAAATTCTTATGTGTGAATGAAATGGACGTAGCTACCAGTTTGATGGTGAATCAATATAAATTCTTGTGTGATTTACTATTTTCAGCTGCTTATTTTTTATGTGTTTTTAACTACCAAATTTACCATCGGAAAAAACAGTAAAATATAATTCAAACCTCCCTTCTTGTGTTATGTTGGTGTTTGGAGGTTAACAATTTGTATTTATTGTTTTGTTGATATAAAACTTGCAATTGCAAAAATTATATTTTAGATTTCCCGTGATTAAAATTGTAATTGATACAAACTATTTTGAATGATATCAACATTCATGAAATGTGTTGATTTGAATTTTTTACTATTGAAAGTTTTTTCTGTTGTTGTTGCATTTCATATTTAGCGCGATTATACGTTTATTTAGTGTGATTGGCACACACTGCAGAAATAGTTTATAGATAGTTTACAAATTTGTTATGATGTATTGTACTTTTCACTAAATAATTTGTGTTCTTGAAATAGTAATATGTTCCATCATTCTAAGAAAGAACACATTCCCTTGTTTTTCATGCAAGATAATAATCAATTTTAAACAATTTTTTCATTCACACTTTGTGTCATTTAATCCTTTAGAGAAAACATCAATTAGCCACACATTGAAGGATGAAAAGTGGTGACTTTTTTTGTATAAAAGTGAGGGTTTACTCTAGGGATTTCTATCTTGAAATATTGGAGGAGTTGTCTTCATCTTGAAGGTAGTGGTTCATATTCATTCTTGAAGGTTGTTTCAAGAAATTTGGTTTTCGAGTGTTTAGGGAAGAATAGATTGTTGTGTAACAACTGGCAATCGGTCTTATAAATGTTTACAAATAATAAAGGAAGATACCCTCATTTAGTTGGACCATAATTTATGTACTCTACATCAGACAACAAAGTAGAAGAACTAGTAAAAAATCTCGGTGTGATTTGTCCTCCCCTTAATTTGTTTACTTTCATTATTTTGTTGTTGTTGTTGTTGTATATTATACATTGTTGTTTGGAGGTGAATATTTAGTTTTACTATTTTGGAAATATATAAAAACTTGCAATTGTGACAATTTTTTATTGTATTTGATTTGAATTTTTTGTTGTTATCAATTTTTTTTTATCATTGTTGCATTTCAAATGTAGTGCAAATCTACATATACTTAGTATGATTTTCAACAAGTGTACTTTAGTTATTGAAGAGTCCGTGCAAGTGACCTTTAATGAATCTATCACCCAAAAGGAAGAGATAGGTCCCTTGTTTGATGATGTGGGTATTTCTACTTCGTACATCCTAAGCAATACTATAAAAGATCAAAATCCAAAGGATGATAATAAAGATGAGAAGTTGAAAAGTGACAAGGAAGAGCATCAACATAATGAAAAGGAGATTAAATCATCAAACCTACCATCCTCATTGATAGTTTCCAAAATCGTCCAATTGACAATATTTTGGATGATATCTCAAAAGTGATGAACAAGGTCAAAGGTACGCTAATTTATGTCAATTTTTTGTCTTCACTTTACAAGTTGAACATATGTCCATTAGTGAAGTTATTAATGATGAACATTGGCTTATGGAAATGCATGAGAAGCTTAATTGATATGAAAGAAATGAAGTTTCGCATTTAGTTCCAAAGCCTCATGGTCATCAAGTAATTGGCTCCAAATGAATATTTTGCATTAAGTTTGATGAAAGCGGTATTATTATCGAAAGTAAAGTATGATTTGGTTTTAAGAATTATAATCAAGAGAAAGGAATTGACATAGAGGAGACATATGCTCATGTAGCTCACCTTGAAGCTATTCTGCTCCTTTTAGCTTTTGAGTGTGTTTTTTTACTTCAAACTTTATAAAATAAAAGTGAAAAGTGTTTTCTTAAATGGTTTTATAGAAGATGAGGTATACGTTTCTATACCTCTGGGTTTTGAGAAATTGGACTTTTATAAATATGTTTTTAAACTTAAATATGGCTTGAATGGTCTCAAACAAACTCCTATAGCTTAGTATGAGCGATTAAGTAATTTTCTTTTGGAAAAAAGTTTTAAGTATATAAATGTAGATACCACACTTTTATCAAAACTAAAGGTGTTCATATCATTTTGATAGAAGTATATGTTGATGACATTATCTTTGGTCCCACTAATAAAATTTTGTGCCAACAGTTATCAAATCTAATGTATGGGGAGTTTCGAATGTCAATAATGGGAGAGTTGAACTACTTTCTCGTATTACAAGTCAAACAAATTTATAGAGACACATTCATCAATCAGTCGAAATGTTGCAATGAGCTGTTTAATTAATTTGGCATGAAAAAGTCCAAATTAATTAGTACGCCAATGGGTAACATTTGTGCTTTAGATTAAGACAAGACAAGTATAGATGTTAACGTTACCAAATAGGTATGATCAATTCCTTACTTCATCTTAAGCAACAATGATAAACCTACTTTTATAGGATTTTAATAGGGTATTTGTCCTCTATTTTATCTTATTTTTTATTTTTTATTTCAACTTCTTCTTATTTATTCATTTATTTATTGTATTTACAGAAATGATAATGGAATGATAAAATAATTCAAATTGGTCAAATCTACTAAGTTTTAGTGCAAAAATATCAAGTTTAATATTCCAACTTATGAGTACAAGAAGGAGGTTTATTGCAAACTACAAAGAGATTAAATTTTATGATAAGGTCCGTGCCGAAGAATGAGGAAGGTTGTTGTCAAATAAGGGAAAAATTGTTGCATAAAATCATGATCTTTTTTTGCTAGTATAAGTACTCATAAACATAAGTGAGGTCACACATTATAAACAAAATCGGAGAAGTAGAAAAAATTAGAGAGAGAGAGATAAAATAAGGAGAAACACTTTGGAAACTTATGCGTGCTTCAAGTTGAAGTGTCTCAAATTTTAGAGCAAAAAAAAAAAAAAATCAAACTCTTTAATGGTTTTATATTTTTACCTTTTATAGATGAACACTTCTATTTACTTTCTTTTCGATATGTCAATTAGTAACTAAGCTCTCTTCTAGGGTCTTTGGTGAATCTTGTGATTAAGATACATTTTTACTATGTCTTAGTTTTAAATTCTAATTTTGAATTTTTGTTATTTATTTCAATTAAATTATTCTATTATTTTATTTACATGTTTGAGATAGCCGACCTTTGCATGACTTAATAAATCAATTGACTAGTGACCAACTACGATTAATTGATAGATCTATACGATAATTGAGATTAAGATTCTTGTATAATGAAACATAGATACTAATCTTTCAATCACTCAACCTCTTGGTTCTTTTTGCTTTCTTATTTTTGTATGATGAATCAAAGACTTAATTTAGGGGAAAAATATTACATTGAATAACAAATCTTTGTTAATAATTTTAAAGAGGGATTGATAATTGAAAAAATAAATAAGATTTCATATAAAACTAGGATTTGAGATATTGATATTACAAGTGAAACCATGACCCTATGTTTACTTTCTATTAATTCAAAGTTGTGTTGTTATATATTCTCATTATAATTTTGATGGTATTGTTATGTTTTCGTTATTGCGAATCCACAATAGTTTTCATTAGTCTAAATAATATAAAATTTTGATTAATTTGGTAGTTGTTACATTAATCTTTGTGGATATGATAACCTTATATACTACTACTTGGCAAATCCGTACACTTGCAAAATTTTACGCAACAAGTTTTTGGTGGGGATTAATTTAGCAATATTAAGCAAAAAAATATTTATTTAATTTGATTTTAATTATTTTATTCAAAAAAAAATCTGTTTGTTTTAATTTTCGTAGTTCCTATTATTAATATATTTAATTTTCTTTGTTATTATTATCATTTTAATTTTGTTTTGCACCTTAGTTTATTGAAAAAATCTGCGCATGCTCAATCACTCTCAAAAATCTATTTTGTTTTTTGATCTAGAAATTGAACGAACTGCTCGTAGGTGAAGAGGACAAATAAGATCAATGGGTGAAAGAGTACCCAGAACACGGGAGGATTGTTTCACTTTAACGATAGATTTTACTAACAACATAGCTAACCCACACGTGGAGACAAACAATTTCGAGCTTAAGCCATACTTGATATCTATGGTCCAAACCTCTACTCTTTTTAGAGGACTACCAACTGAAGACCCCAACGTTCATTTAAAGAGGTTCATAAGGATGGAAAACACAGTAAAATATAATAGTGTTTCTACATGTGCCATAAGATTGAGGATATTTCCATGGTCTTTGTCTGATAAGGCTTCAATCTGGTTGTCATCCCAAGTTGTTGGGTCTATTACCACTTGGGATCAACTTACTAAGAGCTTTTTGAAAACATATTTTCCCCCATCCATGTTTGCTAAATTTTGGACTGACATCACCAACTTTGTTCAATTTGAGCAAGAGTCCTTATATGAGGCATGACAGAGATTCCAAGATATGATCAGAAGTTGTTCGCATCATGGTTACTAGATATGGCAACTTGTTCAGATTTTGCACAATGGCCTTTCAATTCAAAGTAGAAGTAGTATTGATGCTGCTTGTGGAGGCTCTATTATAAAAAAAGAACATGAAGTATATGCCTTGGTGGAAGAAATAGCAACTAATAGTTGTCAATGGAGTTTAAATGATAAACATGTTAAAAAACAAGTTGGGATGTACAAAGTGGAAACTAATACCATTTTAGAGATGAATGTAGATAAAATCACTAAGCAACTTGAGACGTTGATGTCTGCACAAGCTTAACAAACTTCTGCAGACATTTCTTCTGGTGATGTTGGTGAACTTTTTAGACTTGATGATGAAAGTAATTTGGGAAATCCATGGGCTAAGCAGATTGAGGATGCCAACTATGTCAGCCAAAAAGATGGTGATGCCAAGAAGAATATACAAGATGCTTTGGTCAAGTATATGCAAAAAGTTGGACATCCTTGCATGGGTGTTCTGGCAAATTATATAGGGAATACAAATGAGAGGCTGAAATCTATTGAAAGTAAAACACAAGTTCAACCAATTCTAGCAACTCATATTAAGGAAATTAATTATGGCCCTAACACCAACCGTAATCAAAATGACCCTTATTCTTTTACCTATACTCCAGGTTAGAAGAAACACCCTAATCTCTCTTGGGGGTGACAACAACAAGGGCAAAACTCTAATTTCTTCAAGCCACCACATGTGCAAAGGCAGGAGGAGAGGAAACCAGATCTTCAAGGTGTACTAGCTACATTCATAGAAAAGACAGACATAAGGCTTCAGAATATGGAGAATCAAGTCTCAACTTTTTTTGGCAATGTCGAAACTCAAAAGTGGAAATGAGGTTACTTCAATGCCTAAAAAGGAACGACAAACGACTCCAAAAGGGAAAAATGTGAAGTAACAATGTCGATTTGCAAGGAAGGGGGTTTGAATTGTAAATGTTCTTATTTAAAATTTCATGAAAAACTTAAGGTTTTAATTCAAGAATGATCTTGGTTAAGAAAAGACAAAACGAATAACGTTCTTGGTTTTTACTAGAAAACAAATAAGGTTCTTAGTTAGCTTGAAAAACATAAATTCAGTTTATGTTTTAATTCAAGTAATTAATCAGGCTTAATAAATAAAGAGATAAGATAAAGAATATCACACAAGGATGTATCCTGGTTCACCCAACTTGGGCTACGTCCAGTCCTCACAGTTGTGAGTTTTTTCACTAAGTGTTTAAAACAAAGAACCTTCTTGATTTTACATCACCTAATTCATATCAGACTTAATCTGTTACAAGCTCTATTTCTTCCCACCCAGAAAGATATTTAATCAACTCACCTATCAGCCTTGATAGGATTTCAAACAATCTATTCAAACTATACTAAACTCTTATAGTTAGAATTTTACAATAGTGGTGAGATTTCTTTGATAGAATCTGAGATGTCTCAACTCATGTTTGAGATTCGACTCTTTACAAAGAATTCAGTACAATAATCACAAAGTGATATGTATAATCAAAACTGAATCTTTCTTGAGAAAATGAGAATTTCAAGTATGTGAATGTGAATGATTTGTAAGATTTGATAGCACTTAAACTTCTTCTATTTTCTTGAGCATTGGCCTTTTCTTTTATAGGCGTTTTGGAACATTTAATGATGGTCAAAAGAGTTGTTGGTAGTGCTCTTTCTTTTTTACCAAAACTAATATATACGAATAAAAAAAATTTCAACCTTTCAACACTTTATGAAATTTGTATGACTGGGCATTTTTATTTGTTCTTGATCAGATTTCTCTTGTGTTTAATGATCTTTTATGCTTCACATAAATTTTTTGATGCTATATCTTTGATCTGGAGACTCAATTATGTTCAAATCAGTTTGGAGAATAATGATGAACTTCTGCAGAAATAAGGAGATTGATACCGAGTTTCTGCAAAATCGTGGAGATTGATAATCGATTTGGTCTGTCAGTCTTGTACTTTCTTGAGATTGATAATCAATCTAAAGGTTCAGTATTTGATCATTCTGGATGACTTCCTGATCAATCTGGATGACTTGTACAAATCAAGATTGATTAACTTTCTCGACAGTTAAGCTGGAGAAGGTTCATACTTGTTTTAACTTGCTTGTTTCATGAGCTTTTATCTTAGTGATCTGAGTGCATTTCTTGGACTAGAATGGAGCCTACTTGTTTCTTGCCAAGTACAGATACATTAGCATGAATTCAGAGGCAAAATCTTCTTTGAACTAATGGAGATTGATTGATCTTGAGGTTGTGATGATCAGTCTTGATTCTGGAGAACATTCTTCGTTTTGTCAAGAATGTTCTTGTTTCTTTGTCTGCTCAGTTTTTATCTGATTTCTTTGATTTTCTTGATTTCTATATTTTAATTAATTCACTCAAAAGCACAAGTTAAATTAACATAACAATTCAGACACATAATTAACATCCTTAATTAATCTTTGTTTATTTTCATCAAAACTTTAATTTGAGAGTTTGTCTTAACAAAAGGTACCTTCTAATGAGTTTTCTTCTAACAAAATTGAGGAGGAGCATGGATTAGCCAATGTAAGTATTTAATTCTCTCACATATTGAAAAATATGCATAATGATAAGTAGTTTGCTAGATTCCTTGAGATTTTTAAAAAATAGCATATCAATATTCCTTTTGTTGAAGCTATTGCCCAAATACACGAGTATGCTAAATTTTTAAAATTAATCATTTCTAATAAAAAGAAACTAGGGGACTTTGATATGGTTAAGCTTAATGAGGAATGTTATGTTATAGTCTTGAAAAAGTTGCCCCATAAGCTTAAGGATCCTGATAGTTTTACTACTCCTTATACTATTGGCAACTCTTATTTTGAATAAACAATATCTGATTAGGGAGCTAGTATTAATTTGATGCATTTGCCAATGTTTAGGAAGTTGGGCCTACAAGAACCCCAATCGAATAACATTTCTCTACCGCTTGCTGACGATCTATTGTCCACCCTCGTGGGATAATAGAGGATGTGTTAGTAAAAATGGATAAGTTTATTTTTCTTGTGGACTTTGTTGTTTGAGATATGGAGGAAGATAATAAAGTACCAATTATATTGGGTAGACCCTTATTGGCCACTAGAAAAACTTTGGTCAATGTTCAATAAGAAAACTTAACTTTGAGACTAGGTGATGAAGAGGCTGAATTTAAAGTGTTTAATTCTTTATAAACATATAAAAAAAAACATCTTTATTTTGCAAAACGTTCTTATTTTGCAGGATCCTAGTTTGCAAGTGGGTGGTGAAGAAGAAGAAATGTTAATGTTTTTGAAAAATCACTACTCACAAAGAAGTTGGAGTAACCATAAATTTGAAGAGTTGGAGAGAGACGATATTCCTAGGTATAAACCATCAATTGAATAGGCTTCTGATATTGAATTGAAGTATCTCCCATCTAACCTGAAATATGTTTTGTTAGGTCCTCTTTCTTCTTTGTCTATTATAATTTATGCATATTTGACAAATACCATGGAGGATAAATTATTGAAGATTCTGAGGGAAAACAAGGAAGTCTTTGGGTGGGCCATTCAAGACATTAAAGTTCATTTGATTTAAGTTTTATAACTTGTGCTTGAAAGCATTTAACTTATTAAAGGATAAGTTAATTAGTGATCTTATTGTTGTTGCTCTTAATTGGACTATTCCTTTTGAGTTAATGTGTGATGCTAATGACACTACCATGGGGGCATTTTTGGGACAGATAAATGATAAGATATTTGATACTATTTACTATGCTAGTCGTACTCCTGACGCTGCTCAAAAAAATTATACCACTACTAAAAAAGAGTTGTTAGCAATAGTGTTCGCATTTGACAAGTTTCAGCATTACCTTGTTCTTTCCAAAGTTTTTGTTTATACTGACCATGCAACTATTAAGTACTTGTTTGGTAAGCAAGATGCCAAACCCATGTTGATTAGATGTGTTCTATTATTGCAAGAATTTGATTTGAAGATTCGAGACAAGAAAGGATTGGAATATCTTGTAGTTGATCATTTATCGCGCCTTGACCATGGTGTAATGCAACCTTTCAGATGATGGGAGGATCAAGGATATTTTACAGATTAACACCTTATGACTATTTCACATGTTCCATGGTACACATACATAATTAACTATCTTGCAGGTCGAGTTATCCCTCCACACTTCTCTTATCAAGAGAATAAATAACTTTTATTTGATGCTAAACAATATTTATAGGATGATCCATACTTGTTTAAAATATGTGGAGACAAAGTAATTAAGCGGTGTGTCCCTATGCATGAGGTAAGCTTTATCCTTGAACATTGTCACTCTAAAGTGATTGGTGGCCACTTTGGACCTACAAGAACTGCATTTAAGGTATTGCAATGCGGTTTTTATTGGCCATCAATTTTTAAAGATGCTTATGATTTTGTGAAAGCTGGTGATAATTGCCAAAAGGGTGACAATATTTCTAAGCATCAAAAGATGCATTTGAATAACATTTTGATATGTGAAATTTTTGATGTTTGGGACTTTGATTTTATACGGTAAAAATATATCTATATATATATATATATATATATTAATCTAATTATTTTTAGAAATAAAGTAGAGTACATAAGTATAAGTATTTTATTATGTAAAATAGTATTTTATATAAAAGCACAAGAAAAAAATATATTTTTCAACTATTTCACTTATATTTTAATAATACTTTCGTTGCCCCTAAGTATAAGATTATTGTAATATTTATTTTTGTTTTTTTTTATAAAATTCTCTTTCAATTTTCAATTACATTAATTTTTTCTTTACTAACGTTTTTATAATTATTTTCTGAAACCAACACTAAATATTATCACATGAAAATAAACTAACTTACTTTGAAAACATAAATGGGTAATAATATCAATTGTCGACAAATTTAATACTACAATTAGCATTTTTAATTCTCATGTCAATACATTTTTATATTTATGGGCAAAGGAAAATATATTATAACAAATTTTAAATCTTTCAATTATATATTGTTTATTATTATTTTTATATCAAATAGTCTGCTGACTAGATTCACATACTTTAAGGATAGAGAAGTTGATAATTCAAATTCGAACTCAAATCCATATTAGTAATTACTACTTTAGAATAAAAATATATTTGATTTTAATTTTTAATTAGGTAAATCAGTTTTTCTAACTACTTTTTTTTCTTATATTTTATTTCACGTGAAATAGTTGAATTGATATTTCTACATCTTTTCTAACACAGCTGGTGATAATTGCCAAAAGGGTGACAATATTTCTAAGCATCAAAAGATGCATTTGAATAACATTTTGATATGTGAAATTTTTGATGTTTGGGACTTTGATTTTATACGGTAAAAATATATCTATATATATATATATATATATATTAATCTAATTATTTTTAGAAATAAAGTAGAGTACATAAGTATAAGTATTTTATTATGTAAAATAGTATTTTATATAAAAGCACAAGAAAAAAATATATTTTTCAACTATTTCACTTATATTTTAATAATACTTTCGTTGCCCCTAAGTATAAGATTATTGTAATATTTTTTTTTGTTTTTTTTTATAAAATTCTCTTTCAATTTTCAATTACATTAATTTTTTCTTTACTAACGTTTTTATAATTATTTTCTGAAACCAACACTAAATATTATCACATGAAAATAAACTAACTTACTTTGAAAACATAAATGGGTAATAATATCAATTGTCGACAAATTTAATACTACAATTAGCATTTTTAATTCTCATGTCAATACATTTTTATATTTATGGGCAAAGGAAAATATATTATAACAAATTTTAAATCTTTCAATTATATATTGTTTATTATTATTTTTATATCAAATAGTCTGCTGACTAGATTCACATACTTTAAGGATAGAGAAGTTGATAATTCAAATTCGAACTCAAATCCATATTAGTAATTACTACTTTAGAATAAAAATATATTTGATTTTAATTTTTAATTAGGTAAATCAGTTTTTCTAACTACTTTTTTTTCTTATATTTTATTTCACGTGAAATAGTTGAATTGATATTTCTACATCTTTTCTAACACGGTCATTTGACTACTTCACTCATTCAAACTTTACTTCAAACTAATTGAGCAAACCAATCCTCTATCTGCAATTACTAATTGAATTCTACATATAAGATAAATTATTTGTTATATTTTAATGTTATATTGTCTACATTTTTCTAAAGAACCTCATATTGTCTATTAATTTTAATATATATATATATATATATATATATATATATATTATCTACTTTAATATAATTAATTAATGTAGTTTTATATATAAAAGAAACCGGTCCCATATTTTTATTAATTATGGTTTATTGATTGTCATAGTGAATAAATATACTAGAAAATAAATTATTTTACCATATTTTTTGTTTGACATACTAGATTTTAGTCTTGTGGGATGCATGAAAAGATAATTTTAAATGACAATATTTTTTATTTTGTAGTGTTCTACTTTCACTAGAAAATGGTCTTAAATGTATCAAATGATAGTGGTTTAGTGACTTATAATGTGATTCTCTCTTTGTCTATTAGCTTAATTACACTTTTAGCCATTCTAATTTTTCAGATGTGCGATTTTGGTCTATCTAGTTTAAAACTAACTATTTTGGCTCATCACATTTACCTTATTTATGATTTCGCATTCCCTAACTTGCTTTCTCCATTTTTGATGATGTGGCATGACTATGTGTACTTTGTAATGACTTACATTACATGATGAAAATTATTTTATTATAATTAACTTTTTTACAAAAGATAATTAAATAAAACAAAATTATACTTAGTTAATTAAAAAAACAAAAATTAGAATCCCTAGTTTCAATCTTGGTCCATTTTTCATTTGTTTTAAGGTTTTTACAAATTCTTAACTACTTATGCCGCCACACTATTGTCATTCACTAAAAAAGTTAATCATATCATGTAAGGTAATTAGAAAGTTCACATGTCATGCCACATCAACGAGTGAGGGATTAGAAAATTAGAAATTGGATAAATCTGAAGGCCAAAATCGCTCATTTAAAATTAGGACCAAAATTGTATAATTGAGAAATTAGAGAGGTCAAAAACACAATTGAGTCTTACCTATTTGTGTCCTATACATAAGACTCCTATTGTATTATAAAGAAAGACTTGAGAAGAAAATAATACAAATATTTCATCTATCATTCTTGCTCTTTCAATTTATTTTCAACCCATTATCAGCACAAAACTCTAACAAACTAAGGTAATATTTGTTCTTGCTTGTAAGCTTGCTATATAGTTGTCTTTCATATTTACTTTCATTTTTTTTTAATTTGATGTGTTGTGTGCGTCGTCGTCGTTTAATTGATAAATAATATAACAAAAGAACCAATAAAAAGATTCATTCGTTATATTGAGCTGCTACCTTTTTTTTTGTGGGCAATAATTATATGGATACTTTTACTGATTTTGATTTTTGTATTGGAAATCATAATAAGTGTACTAGCTATTGTTATGGTTAGAAAGAGAAAGATCTGCAGGGATACAACAACGTAATAGACCTAAATACGTCGGTCCAGTTTGGAGTTCTTCAAGCTCTAGCAAATGGAACAAAACTACTATTTAAAAAGAATTTTATTCCATCTAAGAGATATATTCGTTTATTCAATATCGGACCATCCATATCAGTCCTATCAATTCTAATAAGCTATTTATTATTTTCCTTTGGTTATAACTTTGTTTTATCGAAATTCAATATAAATGTTTTTTATAAATTACTGTTTCGAGAATTGTTCCCTTGGAAGTTCTTATGTCCGACATATCACATTGATGATAATGATATATAATTGTGACTTTGGTCATGTGTGTGAGTTTGTGTGAGTATTGTGATCTATTGCATATTATTGTTGGATATAATTTGTTAATATCTTATCATTTTTGTATATATGATCCGTCTATATATTTATATTTGTGAAGAATCTATTTTTTTTTTTTTTATAATTATTTTGATGGCATATGTAGAAGTTTAGAAATAATGCTATGTTTACATGTTAATTTAACTGTTTTGCTATATAACTATATTTTATGATTTGTGGTTTATAATCTATTTCTAGAATCTGAAATATGTGATGTTCTTGGTTTTCTAACACGTGTGCTAGTATATATTGATTTTGAGGATTTATCTCTCCATTCGCTGAATTGGAAATTGCAAGGTTTTGTGCATATTTATAAAATTTATTTATACAATTTTATCTACTAATAAATGTAATTGTTATCAAATATCTTAATTGATTAGTTAGTTAATTAAATGGAGTAGGTAGTTAGTTAGTTAAATTAATTAGTTAGTTATCACAATTAGTTAGTTATTTTATATTAGTTATTTATGTAATTGACTATATAAGTCAATGTAATTTTGGATGTAATAAAATCATCTCAATTATCAATATTATTCAATTTATTTTTCTCTACTTCTCTCTAATCAATGGCTTAAATAAAAAATCATAATATTGTATGACATAACTGATTATTCCACTATTTTTTTCTCAAAAATTTATTGGAAATTTTTACATAGAAGTTTAATTGATTTATCTTTTCTTCCTCGTTTGATTGTTATTCATTAAATTTTGTTCATTTTTCTCTCCTTCTTTATTCATTAAAAACTAGTTTTTTCTTATTCTTTCTTCATTTTTCCTCTCAAATTTAAAATTAGAATTATCTCATCATGACGATGATGACAAAATACAAACTAAAATTCAAAACTTTTCAATATTTTATCAATCTTGTTTCAACATCAACAATTTTCGTCAAGTATCAATATTAGTCAATTTACTTTTATCTATTTCTTTCTTATTAATGACTTAAATCAATAATTGTAATAATTGCAAATGTATTCATCATAGAAAACCATAAAATACCAACTTGTTTCAATTTTCATTTTTTCTCGTTTTCTAGAAGGTAACTATTCATGTTCTAGTTGTTAATGCTCCAATCAAAATGGATGTCCCCTATTGGACAATCCAATATTGCATATGAGTCTTAACCGCGCATGAAGCTTGGTAGACTAGTCGGTTCTAAACACTGAAATTCTGGAATAAGAAAATGAGGTAAAAGAAACTCTAAAAGAGTTTTATGACATAATCGACATTTTCAGGCCCATAAGAGACATTAATCAAGTACCCGAAATTAATGAAAATAAAGAGATCTCAATAAATTATGTCACAAATAGAATTCGATGAAACCAACATGAAGTCAATGTTGAGGATGTTTTTGCATATAACTTAACACCAAATGTGATAATGATGATCACGAGTCAAGATCCATTAAAGATTATAGACAAAAAAATGATTGGCCAAAATAGAAACACAATTGAAGCTGGATTTAGCTCACTTTCCAATATAATATGTTTTGGACTTGTTGTCCGAACATCTGAAGGTGTGAAACCAATTGGATGCAAATGAGTTTTTATGTGAAAACGAAATAAAAATGGTGAAATTGTGAGATTCAAAGTCTGACTTATTGCTCAAGAGTTTTCACAAAATACTTGGTATTGATTTTGAGGATATATTATAGAGTCAAGCACATATTTCTTCATCTTAGAGGTACAATGAACATAAGTTTGTTTTATTTCGAAGTACCCAAATTTGAATTAATCGATTATGGAGATGCATGTTATTTATCAGATCCTCATAATGGTAGATTATAAATTGATTACTTATTTACATGTGTCGGTACAACCATTTCATGAAGATAAGCAAAACATGCCATAACAACAACATCATCAAATCATGCATAACTTTTTTTGCTACGTGAGACAAGTCAATAATGTGTTTGATTAAGGTATATAAGGCATAACTTGTGGTTTGCCTTCTAAAGACTTTTGGTTTGCCTTCTAGAAGAATGATAACAACAATCATTTATGGACATAATACTTCATGTATTGTGTAGTTGAACGTGTGGTACATTAAATGAGATACACCAAAATATATTTATCCAAAAGTTCTTTTTCAGTCATGATCTTTAAAAAAATGGTGTTATAAGCGTTTAACAAATTCGTGTGATAATTTGATAAACCTTTTCATGAAGTCACTCCCAAGTAAAACTTTTGAACAACTGGTATAAAAAACCGTTTTTTGTCATCTCATAAATGATTGTTCGGCTGAGAAGAAATAGATATATTTTAGTAATCACAAAAGGATATTGTAATTTTTCTTTTAACTCTAATTTATTTTAGTGAGTTTTTTTTCTAATCAAATTTTAATGAGAGGTATCCTTAATGGACATTCAATGAGTGTTATAAATATAATTATTTGTGGATGTCCATTCTTTAGTTTTCAACTTTCAGTCGTGAGTTACCTTCAATATACTAAATGATTGTGACCTTCAATTATGATCCTCTATTTAATTTGTATTCTATAAATTAAATTTCATAGTATTGTAAAGATATACTTGAGAAAATAATAATACAAAAAGTTTATCTATCATTTTTTAACTTGCTCTTCCAGTTTATTTCTAGTAGTCTACTAATTTTATTATATATTATTATTTACTTTAACATAATTAATGATTAATAAATACAGCTTTATATATAAAAACCGGTCGAATCTTTTTCTATTTAATCTTGTTTATTAATTGTAATAATGAAAAAAGATACCATAATTTTTTCTAGAATATTTTTTGTTTGACAAACTAAATCTTAAACCGATGCGTAAAAAAATAATTTTAAATGACGATCTTTTCATTTATAAATTTGTAATATAATCTATTATAAAAAAAATATATGAATTATTAAAATATATTTTTTATAATAAAAGTAATTGACTAAATCAAAATGTTTTTGAAAGAAAAATTATTATTAAAATTGATATCACCTTTTATCTATTATATTAGATATGAAGATAATCAAATTATATATATTTTTTTATGATAAAAATAATTGACTAAGTTGACCATTTTCTTGGAGATAAAATATTGTTTAAATTAACATTAACTTTTAGATAAGTTAAGATAAGGTATATTTTCACAATCTCAAAATAATTGAACTATTTAATTATTTCAAACATACTAAAAAATTGTATAAAATAAAAAATAATAATTTTACCAAATTATCAATGTGAAGTGTTGATGCATTATTAAAATCATAATTTCATAACAAAAAAAATTGTATAAAAAATAATATAAATAATATTAATTAAATAATACAATTTGAAAAAAATATTTAAAAATAATTTTTATTTTAGAATAACTTTTTTTTACAATTAAATTGATTATTTCAAAACAGAAAAAATATAAGATATAAATATATTTAAATTATAAATTTTATAATAAAAATAGTTAACAAGAAAATAATATTTAAAACTGATATATACTGATCAGTTATTTTTGAGCGTATTTTATTTTTGGAATAAATTGAGCTAATAATTTGCAAGAAAACGGTCCAATCTTTCTTAATTTTTTAGCGTATAAATACTTTTTTTCTTTTAATAACATCATATAAATAGTAAAACTTGAAGTAAATTAAATAATTAATAAAAAAATGAAGAAAATTGAAAAGGCGGTTGTTGAGAGAGAGAAAGTAAAAGAACCGGCATAAAGAAAGGGTCTAATGATAATAACGCATCGCAAAAAACGGATATAATTACAAAACAATACCAATAACAAACAAACCCTAGTCCACTACCCCCACCGCCGCCACATCAACCGTTACTTCTTCCCACTCCATTTTACACTCACTCACATCTTCTAGATCTCTCATTATATTATCTTCTCCAAAACTCACTCTACCCTATCTATTCGACGTCGTTTTATCCCCTTTAAACTTATTTACTCTACCATGGTTGTTAACGAGAGACCTTCAAAGAGAATGAAACGAAGAGTCACAGCCGATCTTTACGGTTTTCTCACTTTCC
>NC_021165.2:51125299-51154747 GCF_000331145.2 Cicer arietinum
CGGCGATTTCTCCACCGCCGTACCTTTTCGTAACGGCGTTCAGCGTTTTCTCTCTGATCACGCGCGTATTACTTTTCCGCCTTCTCTATTTCCGTCGTTGATGACGTGGCAGATCTTGTTCCGTGTTGGTGAACACGTTGATGGTTCTGATCTTTCGTCTGCTATGGTTACGCTCGACATTGTTGAAGAGGATGTTACTCGTTCTCGTAGTTCGGTTTATTGTGACCAGTGCCGAGTTGTTGGTGAGTCGAATCGTCGAGTCCAAAACTGGCTTCTAGAGATTTTTACTTATTTTATTTATTAGTAATTAATTAATTTTTTTTAGTTCTCCCACTCGGATATATTATTTTCCGTATCCTTAGATCATTAGCCTTTTTTTGCCTAACAGCGTTAATGTATTTTTTCTAATTATTTAAATATATATTAAGTAATTTAATAATCATTACTTATTACATATTATGATGACACAAAAGGCGGACTAAATGTTATTTACCTTGTCATTATTACACAAAAGCGAAACATAAGGGCTCTTTAGTATGTATTATAAAAAGGGTCCCTTAAGAATACAAATACTTTTAAAATTGGTATTATTTAATTATATTAAAAGTCATTATATGTTTTTTAATAAATATTATATACTATATTTGTTATGTACTTTATTATCAGTATTATTTATTTATTTATAATTTATAATTTATAATTATGTTGGGGTGGGGGCATGTGATGGTTGGTGGGAAATATGGAATTATGGATAAAGTTGAATTCTGATACTTTGACCTTTTGATTACAAAAAACTAAGGATGGAGTTGTCATCCTGTATGTCGAAAACGATATCATTTCATAATAAGGTCTGCAAGTGATGCCATCGAAGCATATCAAAGACCTTGTTCAAGATGTGGATCTCTTCTGCAATTATCTGAACCAAGGTAAGAACAATTTCCTTTCTTTTTCTCCAAATCTTCGTTGTTTGATTGGGGTTAAAACTTAGAATGATTTGAAGTGTTGCAATATTTCAATCTAGCAGGTGTAAATCGTGTAACTTTGACATTTCTGTTGACGATCTTGAGGATTGGGTGTATCTTCAAATTGAAGATAACACACATCTTCTGCATGGAGTCGTCCACGCCAATGGTTATGGTCACTTGCTTACTCTCAATGGAAAAGAAGGTGGCTCTAAGCTTCTTTCGGGATCTGATATTATGGGTTTTTGGGATAGGCTTTGTGCTGCAATTTCTGTTAGGTTTGGAGTTCAAATCATTTGACTTTCTCACATTTTGCTTTAGGTTTGAGTTTGCCCTTTTTATTCAATTGTGCTGTATAATTTGTGCAGGAAGGTCAGTGTGATGGATTTGTCCAAGAAGTTTAGTCTGGATTATCGATTGCTTCATGCAGTCACCAAAGGGCATTCTTGGTATGGCAATTGGGGTTATGAATTTGGGACTGGTTGCTATGCTCTTACCAAAGATGAGTACAAGAAGTCCGTAGATACCTTGTCCAACATGCCTTTGTCCTCATTTTTATTCCAGGGTCGAGGGCCTAGAAACCGCTTGCAGTCTGTTATTTCTCTTTACCAATCTTTGGCAGAAACTGAACTTGTCACAGTTAAAGACCTCTTCTCCTTTTTGTTGGCATTGGTTCATAAATTTCGTAAGCCCAGAAGTAATAGGTCTGCTAAACAACATGAATACACAAGTCCATGTAATTTATTATGTGCATGGACAATAAACGATGTAGAAGACGTGCAACAGGCTTTGATCAAGGTATTGCTTGCTTCAGGTGCGAGTAATGAGTCCAAATGGGTAACAAGGCAAACTCTCAAGGGAGCAGTGAGTAGGCGTGTTGGATCTCCAGAGCTTCTGGACTACAGTCTTAAGCACTTGCAAGGGAAATTATCTGCAAATGGATTGGTTGTAAATTCGCGTTGCAATCCCATATCTAGTGCTATCGAGTTCAGGTAAGAGTGATGACATTCCTTTTTGTGTGTGTTGTTACTGCTAGATGCTAGCCCAACTAATGTTTGTATTATTAAATGATAATTCTTGACAGATTGGGACCTTTGATGACTGGATTTAGCTCAAATTCAAACTATCCTTCAGAAGAGCAAGTGATTTCTGATTTGACATTCTTATTTAATTCAATTCTTCACCCTGAAAAAATGATCAGCTACAGACCTAAGATTATGAGGAAAAAGGTGGCTGATGCAGCCAGGAAGCTTCTTGACTGTAAGCAGTTTATGAAGGACTATAAAACTGATCAAATGAACACAGAACCATCTTCAGTTATTAATCTGTGGTGTCATGTTGAGCTTTCTGACCAGCCTAAAGATGACCACCCATCACCCCCGCCAGAGCTTGTTGTGTTGCCTTTGGATGCTACTGTTGCTGACCTCAAGGAAGAAGTCACTAGGGCTTATCAAGAGGTATATGCAATGTACAAAAGATTTCAAGCTGAGGAACTTCTAGGATATGGTTCCATCAGTGATTTACTCACTGTCAAATTCCTAATGGGAACAAGTGGATCAGTTCAAGTTCAAGGAAGATGTCCAGCTAAACATGGCTTAAGTCGTTTCCGAATGGAACGAGGAACAGAAGAGTGGAAAGTTGATTGCATTTGTGGTGCTAAGGATGATGATGGAGAGAAAATGTTAGCATGTGATACTTGTGGTGTCTGGCTGCATACCAGATGTGCTGGAATTGGGAGTTCTGATGGTATGCCTTCCAAGTTTATATGTATAAGATGTGTTAACTCATACCGTCGGGGAACAAAAAAATTGCCAGTCTCTAGCGTGGGAGATGGCGAGGCTTGTAAATTGAACACATCTTGCAGAGATGAAGCGGTAGCTACTGACTCTGCAGCTGTTGCTTGTAATATAAATGTGAATTTTGGTGTACGTTGAGTGTATAGTCTTTGTATGTATATGTATAGTTAAGTTATTGGCTAGGTTTTAATGTTATGCCAGATGGACCAATAGATTATGAATCCTTTGGAAACCTGTTTTTGAGAGCCCAGTCTCTTTTGTCAGGTTAGCAATATCAAAATTAACAAAGATGCGTCCACCCTGACAGCTTTGTTTTCATATCTTTTGGATGGTATTTTTGCTTCATGCTTTGTTTTACAAATGCAAGCAATTGCTGCTTCCTGGTTCGATGATGTAAACTGTTTTAGTTCAAAAACTTCATAGCACCGTAAGACCATTTGTGTCTGTACTTTTGTTTTGGTTACATTGCACGTTATACGTATCTTGTAACTTTAATATGTTCCATGTTGGCTGTCCCTCTTTTCCTTCAACTTTTTTTTGGTTAACATTCTTCCCTCGATTTGAACAAATTACAAATACAACCACTAGGACTTTCAACCCTTAATCTCCCTTGTAGAAGTTGATTATTGATTTTGCAGACGGCTGAACCAGCCTTTTTTATCTTATTGCATTTTTCCTAATGGAAACAGTCAAACCAGATTCTAACATAAATTTGGTATTTTTCCACTACCAACATTCACTTGTGCTAAAACCAGTTTTACTTTGAACCAGTTTAGCATAAATCAGTGGACGTAGTAGTATAAAAAAACAGTATCAAAGTACATAAATTGATGCAAATCGGTTGAATAATATTTCCATATGCAACAAAATAAAAAGCATCTCTACAAGTATGAACCAGTTAAACTTGCAATAACCTCTCCAAAGAAAAAAACAGATGCATAATTATTTGTTAGGCATCTATGCTCAAACAAACAGATTAAACCAACCATGTGACAACCACCTTCTGTAAGTCTATGCATGTGCAAAATTCCCTAATGTAAAGACTGCACAAATAACATAAGTATCAGTCATGACAAATTTGCATAATTTGCAGATTGCATAAAGTGATCGAATATCACTCGTCATATCATATCAATCCTATATATATTTTTCTTTTTATGCAAAATCGTTGGTAGTTAAATTAACATTTTTACACCTTCACCTGGGTTTGAACCTGGTCTTTCGACTCCTGCACTCCTTCAACCCTCGGCTCAAAGTAGTTGAGCTACCCAATCCCCCATATCAATCCTATATGGTTTGCCTAGGGACAGCGAATGAAGAAGGTCCAAAGTTCAATCCTTGCTACTAATATTACCCATTCCCCCAACATACTTACTAACTACTAACATTTGCCTATAAAAATAAAAGGCATCTTATTAAATATTTGGTAACCAAAATAAATGAATTTTCTCTACATAGGTGTTGCACAATTCTGAACCATTGAAACTAGTCTGAACAAATTGGAACCATTGCAAAAATATGAAACCAAAAACTTGTAGAAAACAGAAATAGCAGTCCTACCCTACCTAGAAACATTCTAAAAAGCAGAAACTCCAGTCCAAAAAAAAAAGAAACCAGTAGTAAAAATCATGTAGGAAGAGGGTCTGATAAAAAAACAGAAAGTGCAGTCGTAAAAACAGAAACGAGTACCAAAATCAATGAAACCATGTGGCAAGAGATCTGATAAAAAAAGAAACTGCAGTCGTAAAAACAGACACCCGTAGCAGAAATCATGAAACCATGTAGGCCACATTAGTATATGTTCAACTATGCAAGGGATATTGTCATGGACCCTAATAGACTAATTGATTAAATAGAAAATAACTTCAAAAAGAAATGAAAATTAGCTATCAAACTTATGACCTTGATCCTTTTGAGACAGTGATAAGAAGAGTATTTTGGCATGAAATAGTATGATTAAAAGTAGTTTCAACCTTTGCAGTTAATGAAAATGTTTATATCAACAATGTACTCCAACTAGAAATGAAACACATGTCATCAACAAAATGACCATGAATGAAATGCACATATACATCCTAGATTCCTAATATGCAATTCCAGCCCTGAATCTTCATTACAGTGAATGCTGGTATATGGAAATCTTCAGGCAGCAAGTGTATTTTTTGATATTTCAAATCAGTCTCTGTATCTTCCGAGGAAGCAACAAATGTCTGGGAGAACAATTGTGTTGTATCATTATATATTTTTCTAAATTCTCCAGATATAAAACAGGGTGGAAGAATGTTTTCTTAAAAGAAAAAAGGAAATAAGGAAACAACCAATATGAAAAAGAGACAGATAATCATAACACCCCCACCCAAAAACAGAAAAAATCTCAGGTTCAAAATAGACATCCTATGTCAACTTAGAAAGTGTTACCACAACAACTTTGCTTACAACAGCTATGTAAATTCTATTACAAATTCAATTAGGTTCTCTACAGTAGCTGTACAATAAGATGCCATCATTTTTTTTAATGTTTTATAAGCCATAATATCTGGTTCAACTTTTTGTGGGTTCCATGATGGATGGTGAAAGAAATTTTATGCTGAAGTTCTCTGACCATGTAAAATAAAAAAAAGAACAAAGTAATGCCTGTGCCAATGAAATGGGATAGAAAAGGCCTTGTTATTCTAACTTCTTTTCCCCTGAACCTCTTACACTCAAAATATTTAGACAAAATAGCATTAAAAAATTATGTACACATACCTCCACTGATCTCTTCATCAGGGCACGCACCCATTATAGTTTACCTATGGATGGACTTGGATTTCTTGGAGTCACTCATTCACAATGTCAATCAAGGTGGTCAGATCAAGATCATACCTAGAATTGTGAGGGGGTTTGCAAAATCATAAATTATAGGAATTGTAACAAGGATTGTAGGATCCTACCAATATATGAATCCTATTATATGGTTTTTGTGTGTCAGAATTCTATTGACTGAGTAAACTCTAAGTATTTTAATATCACTGGGCCAAATATTATTGTGAACTTATACACCCTTCCTATGTAAAGTGTTTTAATATTTTTCACCACATTTATTTGTTATTGGACTAATCCCATTAAAAATAACCCTAATTCTTTGTTTTCTTTGTATACCTATTTCAAAGGCGCCACTGTGCTTCTTCTTCATCTTTTTTCCTTCTCCCATTACCACCATGGCAGCATCCTTCTTCCGTCCCTCTTCTTCTCTTTTCCTTTTTCCCTTGTATTGTTCATCCATCAAGTGTTGTGGAGACAGTGCAATGGTGATGTAGATCTGTTAGGCTGCTCAACGGAGCTGGAACCATATGCGCTACAGACGAAGATTCGAGGAGCAAGAAGCCTGGCCACGTGACGGCGGTGGAAACACAGTGGTCTGGCTGCATTTTGGGGAACTGGTTCGTCCATTCCGGATCTTGAAAATGCCATTTTTGGAATCACGCGAGATCAATCTATCTCACAATCTCAACGATCTTCCACGTGATCCCACCATGATCGTCCCAAAAGATGATTTCACATGTGATATGACTCACTTGAGAGGAGCAATATGGCAAGATCGTCCAATCTTAAGATTTAATTCACGATCTTAACTAAAACGGTGTCAGTAAATGGAAACTGTTTGATGTAGATCAAATCCATTCCGACTTCAAGCAATCAAATTTAGACTGGGAACTCAGAATGTGAACCATTTAATAAAACCCATAGATTATTGAAAATAGGACTTCAATAGTCATTATCAAGGGTTTAATGGTTATGCACTATACAGCTATGCACTGACAGTTAACATGAACGATTGATTATTGATTGATGGAAGTTACAATTATGTGGTATAACCATACAATCAATGACTCATATTAACTGATAGTGTAAAATTGGTTTACATTGTCAGTGTGCAGTCCTTTTTCTCCATTATCAAATACTTGCAGTTTCTGTCGTCAAAAAGAATTGAAGCATTCTTTTTCCCTTACTTTTTCAGTTACAGTGGTTAAAATAAACAACAATGAAATGAAGCTAAAACAGTAATTTGCATTTAAAGCAACAAGATATAGATGAGAAAGAGCAAATAGTGTTCGACATAATCATCTAAAAATGAAATAAGAAATAAAAAAACATCGCAAGACAAATTATCTAAAAATGCTTTTTCATTTTAATGCATGTTACCAATGGTTGTTGAAAATAATAAATGTAATTAAACTGTTCAGTTTTGTGCCTTGTTGTGCATATTAAAGTAAAGTGTGAAAATGCAACAAATCAAGTATAAATATAATTATTGTAAAACTCTTCAAAATTAATTTGGCAGAGATTCTTAGGTTTTTGGACATAACTCAACGTCACAATATTGGCTTTATGAGGTTTAATTAAACTAAAAAACCTAATTATAAACTCTTTTCTGATCTATGGTCAACTGCCCAGCTTTTAATACGATATTACAATCAATTTCGGTTCTGAATTCGGTAATATTACTTATTAAAAGCCAAACTGCTAACCATATATGACAATTATAATATTCAACTTTGATTTCACGTAAGGTTTTACGGCTAATTAAATCCCACAAAAGTTGATTTTATAACGACGAATTAGACCAAAACCTTAATATGAATCGCCGATTTAAGAACTATGTAACAAAAATACCAATAAAAAAATGTGACAGATTATCGTGTAAAGCCTTAAGTAAAACAGATGGATTATTAAATTAAAGCATTGATGTGTAGGTAAAATTAATCGGTGATCAGTGTTTAATAAGAATCGTCATCTCGATATGATATTAGGGTAATTATGACGAAATTGAGATCTAAATTTAATGGAATCAGATAAATGCAAGTGAAGATTGATGTGTAATAGATCTGTTAGAAGGCAATGAAATTCTAAGAATTTAAATATATTTATGATTTTGTAGCTGTTAATGATACGAAATTGATGGAGATGAAATAAATAAAACATAGCAATAAATTGGAAGAGAAGAGAAGAATAATGCTTAGCTTAATGGATTGAAGGAAATTCATTGAAGCGTGCGATTGAAAAAGCTAGGGATTGGGATGAAAACATTGATGTCGATCCCTCCAACGAAACGCTTGTATATAGTTGTGTTAGACTCCTCCATCAGTTATTCAGTGGCTTTTTATACCGTCTAAAGTCGCTAACTCCTTATATCACAATTACAATGGATTTAAAGGATGTAACTGTAAAACTGCACTTTCAACCGATAATAAGCGGTTTTAGTCTTTTAATTTTTAACTATTTATAAAATTGATTTTTTTATTTTATTTGAAAATTTGATTATTTTGTTTTTATTTTATTATGATTTTATAATTAAAATATTGTGATATTTTAAATAAGAAAACATATAATATAATATAAAATGATTAACACTCATGAAATATCATTAAAATTTGTAAAAATTTAATTTTTAACTTCACATATATTTTATTTTTATAATTTAATTAATAACATATAAATATTTAATATTAGATGATTCTATATTATGGAATCGTATGTCACATTTTTTAAATATATTAAATCGTCATTTTTTTAATTTAAAAATTTGAATGATGACCAAAATTATTGATTTTTAAGATAATAGATCAATTTCGTAAATTAATAAAAATAGAGGTATCAAATGTACAATTAAACTTAAATTCTATTACAATTTTCTCTATCTTTTTTTATCAACTTAACAATTAACTATAGATATAATGAAATAGGTGGTTTTTTTTTTATATTTTTTTTATATTCTTTCAGTTAGGTTATGAAGAAAATGAAAGATGGTTGAGAAGTTGAAGGATTTGGTGTTATTTTGATTTTGGGATTTTAGCTTAGTGTTCCTAATTCGTTTCCTTTTTGAGATTTTGGTTATTCATCCAAGTTTTGATTTTGATATCGGATTTTAGGATAATCTTCCTTCTTATTCTTTATTCTATTTTGGTATTTTATTCATCCTGCTCTTGAGATGCACTGAGTTTGGTATCAATTCAATGAGATTGAGATTTATAGTGTTTGATTTAAATTAAATGAGATTAACTAACATATTTTGTTGCAATTCTGCTATGTTATATAATATTGGTTAATTGACATTACAATTTTAATATTTGTTAGGGTAAGGTGTGCTTTGTAACTTGCTGCATGAGTTAATGGGGATGCCATTTATTTCGCGATAATAACCGATATAACTAAACTTTTTTACACAGAGCAGTTACCCGTCCGAGTTAACACATCTCTAGTATTATGCGAATGTTTAAAGCGATTAAAACAATAACCAAATTAATATTTGATTTTTTAATTAAACGTGTGAACTTGTTTAATGTGTTTAGTATTCATGTTGATAAAACAATAACCCACACTCAACCATAGTAATTAGTATTGATACGGTTAAAACAATAAACGATTTAAATTTAATTTAATATTTATTATTAAGTTTTAATCGTTGATTGTTTTAACTGTATTAAACAAATTTATAAATTTATAAAATTGGTTTATTTCAATTTTTTAAATAAACTAATTGAAAAAATAAAGTGTGCCAATTTTATAAATATGTGAATTTGTTTAATACAGTTAAAACAATAAACGATTGAAACTTAATAAAAAAACATATAACACAACTTCTTTTTTGTGTGTGTGTAAAGTTCGTGCGTTTTTCATGTTTACTCTGTTTCAGTTATGTTTGTTCCTCCCTCTCCATTCTTTCATCTTCTTTCCTTTTTATTTTTATGCTCGCTCAATGACGCTTCTTTGCTTCGCCACGGTTCATTGTTGTTCTTTTACGTGGTTCTGTGATCGCCACATGTTGTTACTACCAAGTGTTTCTTTACTCTTCAATTTTAGATTTATTTCATAATTTTACTTTAAAATTAAGTCAGAGTATTTGATACTATGGTCGTAATTGATACATTTATCCGTATCTAGATTGCAATTTATTTCTCATAAATTATGTTAGTACTCTTGTCAAATAGTTCATAGGTGCGAGACAAGAACACAAGTAGTAAAGTTGAATACAAAAACATGAAAATTTAAATAAGTAAATTGAAATGAGTGTATATATAAAAATATTTAGTATTTTTATGAGTTTGAAAAAATAGTATTAAAATGTGAATTGTTAAAATTATTCTCTTATAATTTAACTTTGGCTCCGACGCTGCTGGGGGAGTTTAATCGAGTGTTTGTTACCTTCAATTTTTTTTTTCTTCTTCTTTTAACTCATTCATTTTATACATACTATATAACTGTAATGATGGTTAAAATTTATCATGTGAATTGATCAATTCAATAGAGAAAGTAATATTGATATTTTTCATTTGAATAATAATCAAGTTAGTTACTTAATTTCAACTTCTGAAGTGTGTTTATGATTTCATACTAAAAAAGTTGTGAGCCTTTACCATGTTTAGAGGTGATATATATATTATTTATTAGCAATTTAATTATTACTTTAACTAAAATATACATTATTCATTCGTTCAAATTGACCAATTCAATGATAATCAAACTTTGAATATATATATATATATATATATATACTATTTATTAACAATTTAATTATTACTCTAACTAGATATATATTATTCATTCATTTAAATTCTTTAGTATTTGACTAAATTTACGTATTTCCGATAATTTATATACTTTTTTATGCATTTTATAACTCAATAACTTAGTCTAAAAACAACGACATTTTCCTCTATTTTAATCTAAATGAGTTTTGTATAAAATTATAATTGTATATGAAAATTTAGTTGTTAATAAATTTTAATTATACAAAAAATAGACTTAAATCAGTTGAAATTTAATTAACTTAACAACAAATAATTTATTAAATCGCTTGTTTTTAAGGCTGATGCGTAGGCTACTTGTAAGTCAATATTTTTAACTTAAAAGTGTATTTCTGAACTAATGAATAGACTCCTTTTGTTTTGGTGTGTTTGTTTCGGTGGGTTGTCGGATTTTTTTTCACTCTGTTTCTATCAGTTGGTCTATTGGAGATGTTTGACGACTAGGCATAAAAAATTTAGCTTGTTTATAGTCTAAAAGTTGTAACCTTCATGTTATACAATTCACATAAAAACTATTTGTCCATGCTCCTTTGTAATTTAATGACCTGAAGCTAAGAATGAAAGTTCATAGACACTCTTAGAATAAACATGCAGTCGCAAAGTATTGCGGTGACTTCATAGATTCTTATACTTCGAGTGAACATTCGTGGTGTTCTATTAAACCGGATTGATAGTTAATTTATATGGTTATATTTTGACTTGTATTGTCATTTGACATTAATATTTTTCATTAATTTTGAATTTGTTTCCATGATAGGCTTGATTTGTAGCAACATGATTCTTAAGGAAGTTCTGAATCTACAACAACTAGTTTATGTGGTATTGATCTGGTAAAGTATTTGTTTTTATTTATTTATTTATTTATTTATTTATTTATTTGTGTAGTTCTAATAATTTACTTTCTAAAATCTGTGTTGTTTGGCTTGAACATGGTGTTATTTATAAGATCCTAATCACTTATATAATTATAATTTTTTATGAATTAGATTTCTCTTTCTTGTGCTAATTGTGCAAATGGTTATTGAACAAGAAGGGATGTTGTTGTAGATCATTTATTTGTGTAGTTCTCTACTTTATTTATCATTGATTATAACAATGCATCATTCATTGACTGCCTTTTTAAAATTACTGAAGGAAGCCATGCTGAATTTAAACATTGTTGAATCTTTTCACAAAACCAAGGCAATGATTAGTGATTTATGGTCTTGATTAAAAAAAAATTCATGCATGTACAAAAGATTGCATGCTATATTGGAAAGATGTGTGAGAATGAAACCTCTTGCAATATTTGTAAAACTTCACAAAGAAAGGTATTCAATCACGTAGAAGGTGAGTCATCTCTGCAAGGAAATTATGATCATAATGTCCCTACAAATATTTTGAGAGATTTTCCATTGATTCTTTGACTTCAAAGGCTATTTACGTGTTCAAAGACAACTGGAGCAATGAGGTGACATGCAAAATAACTCTCAAAGGATCAGAAATTGATGCATCTTGCTGATGGCCAAACATGAAAGAACTTTCATAGATTTCATCCAAACTTTGTTTCTGAGCCTTGTAATGTAAGACTTGGCTTATCGAGTGATGACATTAACCCATTGAAGATTATGAGTATATCACATAGTACATGGCTTTCCATGATGGTGGTATACAACTATCCCCTTAGTTGTCCATGAAATTTGAGTATACCATGTTGTCATTGTTGATTCAATCACTAGTGAACAACATCTATGTGTACCTTCAACCATTGATTGATGAGTTAAATGATTTATGGGAATTGGGAGTAGATACACAAGATGTCTAAAAAAAATCAACATTTAAAATTCGTGTAGCACTCTTATGGACTATTAATGTCTGTTTGATACGCATGATAGAAAAAGACATGATATGATATAAAACTGAATAATGATAGGATAGTCATATGATAAACATTATCATACTCTGTATTTGATACACACATGATAACCAACATGATATCATTTTATTTTGTGATATATTTGATACACATCTCATCATGATATAATATATATTATATTATATTATATTTAAATAACAAAATTACCATTGTGAACAATTACATATTAGTTTTTTTTTTTAAATTAACTTATTATATTTTAAATATTATAAATTAACAAAAAAATTAAATAACTAATGAAATAATTTTATATTAAAACTATCCATTGACAATACTAAATAAAATATTTAAATTTTAAAAACAAAATCACGAGTAACCAAATAATTATATTTTATTTGTTAGAATGTAAATACAAATATGGTACATATTACATGTAAATGGCAAGAATACCTTGTAAACAAATTATATTTATTTTAAAATTTCAATTAACTTTCATATTTTTATAATTGTGAATATTAATTTATTAAATTATATAAAAAGACAAAACTACTCTTGTGTAAAATTATAAACATTTTTTTAAAATTAATTATTAATATTTCATTTTTAATTTTAATATCAAATTCTATTAATTATTTTTTTATTTGATTTGATTTACATTTTTATATTTTAGATTATATTTTATAAATTGTTTTTATATTTGTATTTTATTATATTTCAATTTATCTTTTAAATTATATTTTATAAGGGTAATTGAGTAAACTGTCGTTCTTATCATATCCTGCTGGTTTTTAACGCAACTCATATTCAGGATAGAAATTTCAAATAGAGAGACAAGATATGATAGAATTCTGGAGCAACTTATCATATCATGTTGGTTCATCAAATATTGGATTCAAACATGATGTGATAACTTATTCCTATCCTGTCCATCAAATGGACCCTTAGTGACTATCCTGGGTATGTTATGTTATTAGGTTAAAGTACCAAAGAAAAGTTGGTGTGATGTACATTGAAAAAAGTATATGTGATTATTATTGGGACTCTCTTAGACATATCTTGGAAGATAAAAGATCACGTCAAGACTTGTTATAATTTGCAAGATATAAGAATCAGAAATAAACTTCTGAAGTAACAATGTCAATTTACGAGAAAGAGAGTTTGAATTGTAAATTCACCTATTTAAAATTTCATGTTAAAAACTTAAGAAAATAACTCAAGATTGATATTGGTTATGAAAACAGAAAATAGAGAACGTTCTTGGTTCTGGAAACAGAAAACGGAGACCGTTATTGATTAGTTAAAATCACAATTTTAGCTTATCTATTTAACTTCATAATTAAAATGACTGAAAGTAAATAGAGATAACGAAGAGATACCACACAAATATATATCATGATTCACCCAATTCGGGCTATGTCCAGTCCTCACAACTGTGAGATTTTCCACTAAGTGTTTAAACGAAGAACGTTCTTGATTTTACACAATATTTGTTAAGACCAACCTTGATCTATAACAAAAATTCCTTTCCACCCATAAAGGATTCAAATAAGTCACTGTCAATCTTGAGAGGATTTTAAAATTCACATTTTAACCATAAAAGGATTTTTACAAAAACTACTCAAACTATAAACAACCCTTATAGTTTTGAGTTTACACAATAATGATTTAGAGAGGTTGGTAGAATCAGAGTACGCTCAACTCGTGTTTGAGAATAGATTCTTGATAAAAGAATTCAGTAATATGATCTGGATATATGAAGAGGAAATCATAACTGATTCTTTTGTAATTGAGAAGCTTTCAAGTATGTAAGTGTGTGTGATTGATGAATTTTCTTAACACTTGAAGTTATGCATTTTCCTTGAGTTTGGGGTTCCTTTTATAGGCTTCAAGGAGGATGATGACACCTATTCTAACCGTTGAAAAGGTGCATGGTTGTCATGTGTCAAACTTGACCAAATACCAGACTTTTAAACTTTGAATGTTCTTGTTATGAATATTCTGTGTTTCTACTTCTGTGTTAATAACGTCTGATATGTAGCTTCTCATTCTTGACTGTGGTGATCCTTTTGTTTATGCACACAAACATCTCAGAGTTGTGTTTAATTGATTCAGGTTAAGACTGCCTTTTGATTCATACAAAATAGGCTGGAGAATGATGTAACAAGATTGGAGAATGATGGTCAGTAAGCTGGAGAATGTTTGTATCATTCTGGAATGATGTCATCATACTGGAGAATGATGTTGATCATTCTGCAGACAACTATTAATCGTGCTGAAGAAAGATGTTTGTTGCTAAAGATTATGTGTAACATGCTAGAGAATGTTTATCAATCTCGAGTCTGATGTTACCATGTTGGAGAATGATCATTTAACACTTTTGCTTTGAGTCTTGCCTTTTTATCTTTGATCTTTTTGAGTGTTTCTTTTTCTCATATGAGAGCTGTATATTCATAGTATATGAGTTGGAAATCCATTTGCGATTTGTAAGATCTTTCCTTGCATTAAAAATTGTTTTGATCTTGCTTGGTGAAAATGACAAAACGTAGAGAACGTTGTTGTGTTTGCCAGAATTTGTCAAGAACGTTCTTGGTTCAGTTTTGTTCATTTTTTGCTCTTTTTCAAATGATCTTACTTCTGATTTATGACATAGTGTGATCATTGATTGTTGTATTTGATCATCTTCTTCGTGAAGATGCTATCTTGAAGATGTAATAATTATTCTCTTGAATGATTGATATTTGATACATTGCTTTTGAGATTATTTCATTATTGAGTGGATACTTATGCACTTTGATGAAGTGAATGACTTCTTGCTAGTTCACTTATGCAATTCATGTTCCTTAAACAAAACTCAAGTGCAATCATTAGTAGACCACCATTCATAAAATATAATCTTTTATTTCATAAGGTTTGTTGTCATTAAAACATACATCAAAAATATTTTTGCCTCAACAATCTCCCCCTTTTTGATGATGACAAACCTTTTGAATAAATCATAAGTTTTATTGATGGATATTGATCATAGCATTTGTGCACATGTTTTTAGCTTTTTAGTTTGGTATTTTAAAAGCTCTTTATAGCTTAGATTAATATTTTTAGCTTGTTTCTAAACTTTGGGCCGAATTTGAATTATAATTTTATTATTTGCATTTTAATTTTATTATTTGTATTTTGATTATTTCTCGCTCTGTTGGTCATAACTTGATCTCTGGATACCGGATTGGCGCATATGAGCAGACGTTGGAAGGATAAATATCTAAGCTACAACTTTTGTGTTGTAAGAAAAGATCAATCTCAAACTTTACTAGGCCTAAATTGCAGATTTCGTAATCTGAAATTTTGTAATAAATTTAATTAGCGGATCACTTATTTTTAAACCCTAAACCCTAAAGCCCAATATCAAGTGCTATATATTTACAGTTTTGTTTCTTTTTTAAAGACGGAAAAATTAGGATTCAAATTGCTATAAGAAATAATCAATTTTATTTTAATTTCATGGAAGACTACTTTTATAAGATTAATCTACAAGTTCAGAGTTTCATCAACACCTTGAGATTCAAGTTACACTATCAATTTCGATTTATGATTCTATTTTTGTTTATTTGATTATATTGATATTTTGATTGCTTAAATTGAATTTCAATAGGATTGATTAAATTTATTTGACAGAATTTGATTTCGGTTTATAATTTAATTGAATTATAATTTTGCGACGGTTGATCGTTAATTTTAATATTTTGATGGTTGTGATGCTTAATCCAATAAAAGAAACCAAATTCACATAGGATTAATTACGATTGTTTGATCAATTCTATAGTCAAATAAGAATAGAATCACAAATTAGAAATTAAACTCATTGATAGAATCTGTGATAGGTCTGAAACTCGAATAAGTGAATTAATCGTTTTGCTCATATGTTAAATCAAAAATCTAAAAAACCCTTTTTAATTTCAATTTTCAATTCAGTTATTATTATTATTATTATTATTATTATTATTATTATTATTATTATTATTATTATTATTATTATTATTATTATTATTATTATTATTATTATTATTATTTGATGATTGTGATGCTTAATTCAATCAAAGAAACCAAATTCACATAGGATTGATTACGCTTGTTTGATCAATTCTACAGTCAAATAAGAATAGAATCATAAATTAGAAATTAAACTCATTGATAGAATCTGTGATAGGTTTGAAACTCGAATAAGTGGATTAATTGTTTTGCTCATCCGTTAAAACAAAAATCTAAAAAACCCCCCCTTTTTAATTTCAATTTTCAATTCGGTTATTATTACTATATCAGAAGTCCTTGCGAAACGATTTGAGTTATTACCTCTATTTACATCTTATTAATTGTATTTGACCCGTGTGCAACAACGGATCGGATATAAATAAAATGCAAGAATTTTCATAGATATGTAGTTAAACTCCCCTAAACATATGCAAGAGTTTAATTGTTGTCATTCCAATTAAACTCCCCCTAAATATATACAAGAGGTTAATTCTTAACATTCTTTATTAATTACTTCCATCCTATATCCATCATATATTTCTCTTCCCCTTTTGGCATCTATCAAAAAGGTTGGGGAATAAAAATTGAAGTAAAAAGTATGGAGCAATGTCATAAGTATACTTCACGTAGAAATCATCTGGTTGATCAATGCATTCATATAATAAACTTTTAAGTTTGCATTTAACATAAAGGAACATAACATGTATGATGATCAATAATCATTTTAATCAGTAAATATATATGTTAATTTCAATTTTAACATACTAAAAAAAAAAAGTTAACTTCAGTTTTAAGAAAAAGAAGATTTTCTAAAAACTCCCCCTGAATATTATGAAATTAATATCCTTTAATATTTCAAAATTCCAAAACACAAGTAAGATGTCTCTTTGCTCTTTTGACCTATTTCTCAACACACAACATTTTAAAATGAACAAGATCATGCTTACTAGTATAAATAGATTCGTTTTTCATTTTTAAAACAAGAGAGAATTGTTGGAACCAAGTTGATTTTACATTTAGAATTTTAATGATAAGAAAAGTAATTTATAAAAACAATATATTTTTGACTTCAAAGAGTTTGAAAGAAGATTCATGTTTTTGAATAAAATCTAAAATAAGATTTCATTCAAATTTATAATTGAGGAAAGTCTAAAATAAGATTTGATTCCAAATCATAATAGATGAAAATATAAAAAAGAATTGATTCAAATTTATACTTGAAGAAAATATAAAATAAGATTTAATTCAAATTTATAATTGAAGAAAATCTAAAATAAGGTTTGATTCAAATTTATAATTGAAGAAAATCTAAATTAAGATTCGATTCAAATTTATAATTGAAGAAAATCTTTGACCAAGTTGAAAAGAAGATATGGTCAAGATTTGAAGAATATTTGGTCAACATTAGAAAAAGATTTAATTAAGATTTGATCAAGATTTATCTACAACAAAATATGGATAGAATCAATCTGAAGAATTTGCAAATTCAATCTACACGAAATAGGAGCATAATCAATATGAATAATTTACAAACTCAATATGAACAAGATACTATTTAGAGTTAAACAAGGACTAAATTGAAGCCCAAATTTTCACTATAAATAGACATTCAAGGCTGAAGGAGAATAACATCGAAAAGCAGAAATGAGTAACTCAAGCTCAAAGTTTTCAATTCATCTTAGAGTTCAAAGAGAGAAACACTTGTTCAGGTTAGAAATATTTTCTAAGTGTTATTTTCTTAGAATGTGAGAGTTATTATTATTATTATTATGAGCTTTGTTAGAAGCAACTACTCAAGTTCCTATCTTTTGTATTCAATTCGATAGTGGTTTAGTTCCTTCTTCAATCTGGGGTTGTCAGGTTGTTAGGAGAAGACTTGACTTGTAGGGTCAAGGTGGTTAGGTCCCAAGAGTCTAAGGTTGTTAGGCTATTTGGGAAGACTGCCTTGGAGGGCCAACTACTTTGTAATTCAAGGTAATTGAACTAGTGGATTAAAGCCTTCTGAATGAAGGGACTGAATGTAGCCAAGTAAGTGGTGAACCAAGATAAATATATGTGTCAAATTATTTATGCTTTCATTGTTTACTGCTTCTGAATCCGATTACTTCTTATCTAAGCAATTCATCAAAACCAACCAACTTTCATCAACTTAGAAAAAAAGTTATCAACTTTATCAACCACAATTCAACCCCATTCTCGTGTTTGCACCTTCAAGAATCAGTGCATACACGGAAGGAAAATAAGATGAATGTGACAACATGTCAAATACAATTTCTCTCTTTACGAAACATTCTTATGCTAAAAAAGTTTGCATTTATCTAAAACAGTCAAAGAGATTTGTTCACATAAAAAATGATTTTAATGATATAAATAAGAGAATTTGTAGAAAATGATGTTAACTCTTTTAACATGATATTTTGAAATTATGGTAGGAATTGATGATAAGGATTTGAGTTCCAAGAAAGAATTAAAAAATAATCATGATCAGGAAATACCTTGATAAAATCCAAAGAAGCACTTGAATTAGACAAGAGTACAATGTGAATATGTGCTTCTTTTAAAGGATCACCATTTATACTTGTTACTATTTCTTTGTTCTGATGGCTGACTTTCAGAAAGATTGCAATAGCTTGGTATGGGTTTAACAATGTTGAATGGAGGGAGAATTGGCAATGTTTGTTGAAAGTGAAGAACGTTCTTGATGGGCAACATTGGTGTTTGTACAAGATGGAGAACGTTCTTGAGCAATAGCAATGTTATTCTCAATAATTGAGGTTTCTTTTTCACCTCTAGTAACAACAACTTTGGTACCAATAATAAATTCCTCCCAATTAGTTCTTCCAATAATTTGATCATGAGAAGATGTTTTGGAGGAAAGGTAAATAGTGAGGTAGGTGTAAGAATACCAAATGGTTCAAACTTATTGTAGAAGTTGCTGATGTTCTTCAACCATGATAGACAACATAGTTTTGATTTGATGAAGCATGTTTACTGTCAATAATGTTATGGAGAATGTTCTGCTTTGCTGGAGAATGTTATGCTTTTCTGGAGAATGTTCTGCTCTTCTGGAGAATGTTCTGCTTTTCTAGAGAATGTTATGCTCTTTTGGAGAATGTTCTGGTACTGCTTCCAGAATAAACCTTTTCGCTTAAATTGATCATTCTCTTAGGTTTTGCTTTGCCACTACATGACCAGGCTTTGGAATTTTCATGGATGATATTTGAACATTATCAACTTTGATTTATCCATATATAACATTGTAATTATTCTTCACCATTGATTTGATTTTGAGGGTGATCACTTATCATTCTGCAGCTTTTAGGAGGAGAATGAAACAAAGATTGTTTATCAATCACAGTTTCATAGTGTTCCTGCATCACAAGTTAGTAATGATTTTGGTACCCATATTTGTTTGGGTCCTTGATGGTTAGTATATCTTCTTTTATAATTTTTTTAAAAACTTGATCTCTTTTTAAAATAGCAAGTTGACTCAAGGTGGCCATTCTTGGAACAATAAGAACTTTTTGTTGTTGGTCTTGGAGAAGGTTTAAAAATCTGGGTTTTAAGTGTATTTGAAATTGATTTTGATAAAATTTCAGAACGTTCTCTCTTTTTCAAACTTTCTGGAGAAAATTCTGTTTTTGTTCGAGAATGTTCTCCCCCTTTTAAAGCTACCTGAAGAACGTTCTCCCTTTTTCAAGTTTCTTGGAGAAAGTTTTGTTTTTGTTTCAGAAAGTTCTTCTTTTCTAAAGATCCATTTGTTCTTGATTTTTCATCTATTTTCTTGTAATGACATGAAAATTCCATATGTCCAAATTTACTACAATATGAACATTTGGTTTTGCATTTGTTCTATTTACTTTCAGGAATAAAGAAGTTTTCATACATTTTTGTTTTTTGAGTTTTAAAAAAACTTAGACCAGCTTTATCAAAAATTCATACTTGAGATCTCATGATTTTTTGAAAGGTTTCAGTAACTCTACTAAAGGTTAACATGTCATTTTTAAGAAGTTCAACTTCTATTTTAATGAGAATGTTCTCCTTTTGAATCGTAGAACATTCTTGGTTTTTAGTTTCATTATTTTCCTTAAAATGAGATTCCTACATGTTCTGAATTATGTTTTTTAATTCATCAATCATAACTCGAGATTTCTCTTTTCCCTTTTTTCTTTTAAAACTTGATATTCTCAAGAGCTACATTTTTGAACAAGTAGATTTGAATCATTAAGTAAGCTATCAAAATCTTTTTCAATTTGTTCACATAAAAGACATGGTTCAAAACTTATTACCTATTTGTTTTCACTATTTGCCATCAAACATAAGTTGGCTTCTTCAAGTTCCTCTATTTCTGATTCATCAGAATCATCCTAGGAGACCACCATGGATTTTTTCTTGAAAGGAAACTTCTTTGGTGCTCTTTTGTTCAAGGGACATTCAGTTTTATAATGTCCTTGCTTATTGCATAAAAAACATGTGATTTGACTTTTGTCTACCTCTACTTTGAAGTTTTCCTTTTTATTTGAAAATCCCTTTTTGGTCTGATCCCTTCTTCTCAACATTCTTTGTATCTTTCTTTTAAGAAGGACTATTTCTTCATCAACATCTTCCTGTTCGATTTCTTCTGAATCTTCATCTGGCTGTAGTGGCATACTTTCTTGAAAAGCTTTTAAGGCTATTGCTTTGCCTATCTTGGTTGGTTTATCTTCTTTTAACAACACTTCATGTGCTCATAAGGTTCTAATAAGCTTTTCTTATCCTAACACTTCAAGGTTCTTGGCTTGGATTATGGCTATTACCATCGGTCTCCATATGGTCAGAAGACATCTCATGATCTTTCTTACCCTGTCTTGTACTAAGTAAGCTTTGCCAAGAGAACACATCTCATTTACTATAGTCGTGAATCTTGAATACATCTCATCAATAGTTTCTCCTTCATGCATTTCGAACAGCTCAAACTTCCTTATGTCAATATCTATTCTTGTTTCTTTGACATGACTTATTCCTTCATGATGAGTTTGTAATGTATCTCACACTTCTTTAGAGGTGTTGAATTCATCAACTCTTTCGCTTTCTTCCTTGCTTAAAGCACAAGATAAAAATAACCGAGCTTTAGAATTTAGGAGTACCTTGGTTTTATCTTCAGTTGTCCATTATGCTTCTCTTTTTTTATCTGATGTTGGATCAACTTGGTTTACTCTTGGAATGAAATGTCCTTCTGTTATTATACGCCATATTCCCGTATCTTGTGATTTCAGAAATTGCTACATGTTATTCTTCTAGAAGTAATAATCTATGCCATCAAATTTAGGTGGCCTATTTGAGGATCCTTCTTCCACAATGTATTTAGCTTTTGAAATTTTTCTTCTAGATCTTTTTCTCTAACACTGTTTAGGTGTTTAATCTTTAGAGACTGAACTTTGATGTCGATTAAAGTAGCAATGTCAATTTACAAAGAAGGGGGTTTGAATTGTAATTAACCTATTTAAATTTTCCTATTAAAAACTTAGGAGAAAAACTCAAGATTGATATTGGTTATGAAAACAGAAAACAGAAAACGTTCTTGGTTCTTGAAACAGAAAACAAAGAACATTCTTGGTTAGTTAAAATCGTAGTCTAGCTTACCTATTTAACTTAATAATTAAAATGACTAGAAGTAAATAGAGATAAGAAAAAGATACCAGACAAAGATATATCTTGGTTCACCCAACTCGGGCTACGTCCACTCCTCACAACTGTGAGATATTCCACTAAGTGTTTTAACGGAGAGCGTTCTTAATTTTACACAGTTTTTGTTAAGATCAACCTTGACTTGTAACAACAATTCTTTTCCACCCAGAAAGGATTCAAATAAGTCGCCTATCAATCATGAGAGGATTTTACAATTCACCTTTCAAGTATGTAAGTGTATGTGATTGATTGATTTTCCTAGCACTTGAAGTTCTACGTTTTCCTTGAGCTTGGGGTTCCTTTAATAGACTTTAAGGAGGTTGATGACAACTATATTGATCGTTGAAATGATTCCTGAATGTCATGTGTCAGACTTGACCAAATATCATACTTTTAAACTTTGAATGTTCTTGTTATTAACATTCTGCATTTCTGCTTATGTGTTAATAATGTCTGATCTGTAGCTTCTCATTCTTCACTGTAATGATCCTTTGTTTATGCACACAAACATCTCAGAGATGTGTTTATTTGATTTAGATTAAGAGTGCCTTTTGATTTGTGCAAAACATGCTGGAGAATGATGGCCAGTAAGCTCGTGAAAGTTTGTATCATTCTGGACTAATGTCATCATACTGGAGAATGATGTTGATCATTTTGGAGACAACTGTTAATCATGTTGGAGAAAGGTGTTTGCTGCTGAAGATTATGTGTAACATGCAGGATAATGTTTATCAATCTGAAGACTGATGTTACTATGCTAGAGAATCATCATTTAACACTTTCGCTTTGAGTCTTGCCTTTTAATCTTTAATCTTTTCGAGTGTTTCTTTTGCTCATATATATTCCTAGTATATGAACTGGAAATCCATTCGCAATTTGCAAGAGCTTTTCTTGCATTAAAAACTGATTTGATCTTACTTGATAAAAATGACAAAACGTGGAGAACGTTCTTGGTTTTGCCAGAATTTGTCAAGAACGTTCTTGGTTATGTTTTGTTCATTTTTTGCTCTTTTTCAAATGATCTTGCTTCTGATTTATGACATAGTGTGATCATTTCTTGTTGTATTTGATAATCTTCTTCATGAATATGCCATCTTGAAGATGTAACAATCAGTCTCTTGAATGATTGATCTATGATACATTCCTTTTGAGATTACTTCATTATTGAGTGGATACTTATGCACTTTGATAAAGTGAATGACTTCTTGCTTGTCACTTATGCAATTCATGTTCCTTAAACAAAACTCAAGTGCAATCATTAGTAGACCACCATTCATAAAACTTAATCTTTTATTTCATAAGGTTTATTGTCATTAAAACATACATCAAAAATGTTTTTGGCTCAATAACTTCGTCCAAGGGAGATTGGTGGAGGTCGTGCAGAGTTTGAAAAATATTGTTTCTCAATGAGTGCACATGAGAAGTCTATTTTTTATGTTGTTTTGAAGGATGCAAAATTACCAGATAAAAGTGATTTAAATATTTCAAAGTGTGTGCAAGTTGGTAATTAAAAAATTGCAAAATACATCTTGTGGTCTTTTATGCTTCCCAAAAGTAACAATTTAAGTCTTTAAGTTTTTTACAACAGTTAGATCATTTAAAATACAAAACATTTTCACTATAACCCCTATTAACTATTTCTGTTAAAAAATACACTGTACACTATTATGTCAACGTGGTTAGAACATAGTTTACTTGATGAACACACATATCCCATGTGAAACACATTTTATCATTAGGTTAATTCAAATTTGAATTGGAAAAGTTGTAGAAAATGAGACTTTCGAGTTCATACACGAAGAGTTCTTACAAAATTGTTGCTAGAAGAATACTTCCTTCCTATATTGAAGATCTTTGGAATACTTAGCAAACATTATGGTTCTTGAAGATTTATGTGACCAATTTATTTTGAAAGTTAGTTTGCAAATCTCTTATTTTCTATTATGTTGTTAGTGTTGTTTTTTCGTATGTGGTCTTGCATAACAGGTAATAATTTTGTGGTTGTTGACTTCCTTATGGTGGTGAATTTGTGGATGATAAAGTAACTTATGTTAGATAGGTGTCATAATGAAAGTGTGATGCGGTCATGTGGAGCTATTTTGAAATTATAGGTTTAGTTAAGGAAATGAGACAACTTGAAGTTTCTGACATGATACGATTTTGGGGGTAAGTTGAAAATTTATGCAGATTATTTTGTGAGGCACAAATTGAAGTTGAGGTCGAGGAAGTAATTGAGGTAGATGTTAAGAAAGAGACATAAATTTGAGGCCTAAAATGATTTTAAGGCTCAATCTATAGGTGTAGGTTTTGAGTCCCAAAATGGGAATAAGGATCAAAATGAAAGGGTTGGTGTTGAGGTACAAATTGAAGCTACTAAGGCCCAAACTGAAAGGGTTGGTGTTGAGGATGAAGCTGAAGCTACTAAGCCTCAGACTAAAGGTGTTGTGGCACAAACTGAAGCTGAAGTTGAAGGTGTTGAGGCCTAATCTGACCATAAGAGTAAAGATAGTGCACCGAACTATAGATTTAAAGACTCAGATGATGAATAATTGCTTAATGTTGAAGTGTTAGTGACTTATAAGTTTTGTATGAATAATTTTGTTGAAATGATGAAGTGTTAGTGACTGAAGAATTCGGGTAATAGGTGATGACCATATTCTTCAAGTTGGGAAAAAGAGAAAGAAAATGATACTAAGGGAATCTGATGAAGACGACCACACAAAAGAGTTGGAGTCTAAAGAAGATTTACATGATGAATTAGATGTTTAAGGTATTAAAGAGCATTACCCCTCATTTGTCATGCCAAAGAGGATGGATGATTTTAAGTGGGTTTTGGATATCATGTTTTCAATAAGTGATGAATTTAAAGAGGCTACTACTAAGTATGATGTCAATAATGACAAAGATATGAGATGGTTTTTAGAGCTATTGATCAATGACTTAGGAGGACATAGGCTATGCAAGACTTCCACATTCGTTCGAACCAATAAAATGTAAAAATAAGTAATTTTGTTTGTAACAATTATGTCATTTAACTTATCTAAATACTTTCAATCAGGTCCTTTATGTTTTAAACTTGTAACACTTTGATCCATTAATCTTAGTATTTTTTTGACAAATTTAGGGATTGTTACCTGTAAAGGAAGAACTACTTCCTGGAGTTGAACAGGGGTTCTGTGTTAAATACCTCTATAAAAACTTTAGTAAAAGGAATTTAAGGAAGCAATTAAAGGAAATAATGTGGAAGGCTATAAAAGCAAGTTATCCTCAAGCATAGAAAAATGAAAATGAGGGAAATTAGGAATGTGAATGAAGAGCATACAAGTATCTCCTAAAGATGCCACCCAGATTTTGGTCCAAGTCCAAGTTTAGTTATAATTCTAAGTGTGATGTATTGATCAACAATTTGTCAGAAACATTTAATAGTGTAATTGTTACTATGCTTGAGGATATCATAGGTTATTTAGTGGAATGTTGTGCTACAAATAGAGTGAAGGAACTTAATGTGTGGATACAAATATGTTATTGTCTTAATTTTTATATATCTAATTTGTCTTAAACTGTTTTACTACAATGAATTTGCTTTAATTCTGTTTTGAATTTTTTTAAATCTGTACTAAATGTGTTTTAATTTGGTTTGTTTTGAAGGTTGTCTGTAGTCATAATGTATGAAGTCAAAAACAAAAATTAAACTATTGAAAAGTATGCGATGGATATGCAAAATGGAATCTTCATGCATGAGATGGATGTTAATTGTAACACCTTGATTTTTAACGACTACAGTGTATTTTTAATAAAGAAATTAACTTGAAATTTATACCTTTAAGATTCTTTTCTCATGTTTTTTTTTAAAAAATTTTAAAATAATTAATTCGCATCATTTACGTTTAAAATTAACACAAACTTTTACTATCAAAGTGACAATTAAAGATTATACTAAAATAGTCGATGTGTGTGTATATATATATATATACACACATAGATAGATAAATAGATATGTGTATTTATTTAAGTAATAATTTCAAATCCTAATGCATCTCTTAGATGTCCGTGCACATGATTTCAAAATATATAACCCTGAATCTTAAATGTATCACAAACTAGCGTGCAATATATCCGTGTCTTAAATGTATCTTAAATGTCCGTGCACATGATATCAGTGTGATCCACTAGTGTGCAATATATCACAAACTAACACATTGATGCCTATTACAGACCATCACGACTCAAAAATCCCCTCTCCACAAGAATAAGGTGGATCTATTCCTAATAACCACACCCTCGTGGTCCATCACGATCCCCATGTAACCATGAAATGCATGTGTATACGATCCACCGTATATGCAACGCAATATTAAACCATTTACCATTGAACATATGCATTTATTTCATGGCATAGTTGAATAGTAAGAAGTATATCAAATTAGAGTAATCACTCACATATTCGCATATATAAATAGCAACATCTATATGAACTTAGATATATTCATATATAACATGTTCAATTAACATATGTCATATAGTACAAATATCATTATTTCAAGCAACCATCGTAAGTACTTAAAAGTTAAAACTAGAAATTTGGAAGGTACCTTTACTTTTTTTCTATTCGGTAAACATCATAGTGCATTCTAAATAAGATTATAACACACCTTTAATCATTAATTAATGTATAGAAGTACTCAACTTCGTTTTTCTTCGATTTCGTTTCCTTCAGAAATTTTAGGGTTGACAGAGGTTGAGAGATTTGGGGGTTTTCAGAAATTTTAGGGTTGAGAAAGGAACAACGCAGGGCTAAGAAAGGAATACACGCGGGAGTAAGAAATGAAATTACAAAATCTGGAAAATAAAACACGAGAGAGGTTTATGCTTTAAACAGCGACGGCGATTGATTAAAACTACCCCAGGAATCGTCGCAAACTGGTGGTGAGGGTGAAAAACGACACTCGTTGGCTTTATATGGTGGCGGCGGTTGACAAAAACCACCCCAGGAACCGTCGCAATGTAGTGGTGAGGGCGGTTATTTCAGAACCGTCGCAAGCCAAGTATCGCAAACTTCAAAAATTCTTGTAGTGATTAGGCTAACTTAATCAAAACATAACTTTTATTATGGTTGAAATGAAAATTATTTTAGGCATGTTCCCAAGACCTTTCTAAAACACAAATTTTTATGACAAACCCTACACGTCACTAGAAAATGTATTTTCCTTACAAACTCAAGTTTATCAAGCTGTAAAAAATTATACTCCCCAGTTTTAAAAATGGTTTTTTCTTTAGAATCAACAACTTTACAAGTATGACGTTCAAAACTTTTTAGAGCACAAAAATAAAGTAGAAAATTACAATAGTATTTTGATAGTAATTAACATGTCCAGAAACACTAGAAATTTTATTTTGCTCAAAATTTCTTAACCCATAAGTTTTAAAAATTTGTACACTGAAGCTGTTTTACCCATAAAATTTCTAGAGTCACTTTCACACATTCAAGCCTTCATGCATACAAAATCTAAGACATGCAAATGTTTAAAGATGGGAAGATGAGCAAGAAAAGAGAGAAAATGATTATAGTGAATTCTTCTATTGACGATTTTACTTGCGTCGGGTAATTTATCATTAAATAGTATTGATAATAGTTTTTTAATAACAAAATTATTAATCTTGCCCAATAGTTATCCACCTACTAAGAAAAATTATTTAAAACTCCTAACTCATCGGAACTAATTTTAGATACTCTTATTTTAAATAGTTTGAAACCACAAGTTCCAAGACAAAACACAAGTTTCCATTTTTTTTTATATTTTAAAATTAAATAATTTTTTTAATAGCGTAAAAATATAATCATTTAAAAAGAAAAACTAATATTATGATAGTTGAAAAACTATGAGTTTTATATTTTACCCCTCTAAAACAAGCTTCTTCCTCAAAACTACATACTAGTAAATAGATGCGGCTACTACTCCTTCATCTTGCTTTCCAATTTCTAAGTAGAATCTCCGATAGTTGGATTTCTAATAATTTTGACTAAAGGGATTTCTTTTTTTTCTTAGTCTCTTTCTTTTTCTATCCTCAAAACGAATAGGTGACACTTCAAACAATAAGTTATCCATTAATTGAATTGTGTCTGGCACAACTAGGTACGGCGAATCAGAAATACACTTCCTTAATTGTGATGCTAAAAACATCGTGGAGGTTGGATAACATGGGAAGTAAGCTTTAGATCTCAATGCGACACAATTCTAGATGGTACCATGTGCAATCTCTGCTATATTAATCTCAGTAAACTTTTTCACATTATAGGTTTTCCTTGGTCAATTGATCCACAATCACCCAAATTAAATCATTTCGTTTGTTGTCTTACGAAATCTCGTGATAAAATCAATGGAAATACTATTCCATTTCCATTATGGTTTATCCAATGATTGTAACAGTCCTGTCAGTCGTTAATGTTCTACCTTTGCTTTTTGATAAGTCAGAGAAGTCACAACATACTATGCCATGTGTCTTTTCATTCTAGGCCACCAAAATTTTGGTCATAAATCCTGGTACATCTTCATAGCTCTAGGATGAATACTCAACTTGCTTTTATGTGCCTCATCTAAAATTGTTCTTCTTTATTCTTCCACTACTAGCACTATTAACTTCGTTTTCTCTTGAATAAGCTTATTATCTTGTTTGTTCACAATATCCTCCAAGAGTCCATTTCAAATCTTAATCATTCTAAATTTTCAAACTCTTAGCAAAAGCTCTACGTCCACATGAAAATTGATGCAACCATATTTGCATCTCATTTTTCTTTGTTTTGTGCATCCATTTTTAGTTTAGTTTTTATATCAATCGAATTATTGTATTTGGTCATTCTTGTTTTACATGAATGAAACACTTTAGTGTTGAAAAGGGACTTGACTGATGTGGTTTAAAGATGGATACATTTTGAAAGCAATTTTGATGCAAGTACGAAGACAAAATGAACCACGGGCAGAGTGTGTCAGCAGACATACCCACATTTCTCGTTTTTTGAGACTTGGAAGAAACACTGTGACACCCTAAACCCAAATTGAAATAAAAAGTAAAATGCACTAGTTTTGAAAGAGATTCGCAGCGGTTCCAAAATAGAGTATAAAAATTTTCTTTTAAACTATAAGGTTCAGGACGTCACGCTCACGCTTACACAAAATACTTGCATAAAAATTTTCAATTAAAAATCCTTTAATATCAAATATAGTTGAGGTTTATTAAATAAAATTTTCTGACATAAAAACACGTTCTAAACTTAGAGACAATTAATTTCTACATCCGAATAAAAGATTAAAATAACATAATTGATCGATCAAATTTAAAAAAAATCTAAATTAATTCATAACTCAATAGAATACGACAGATTACTCCCACCCAGTATCACCTATCAGAGCGTGGATCACCAACTAATAACCTGAAATGACTGCGCTCTCGCAAGCGCCAAACACAAGCAACGAGGGGTGAGCTTCGAAAACATGTAATAGTATAAAGTAATTGAGAATAACTCGTAAAATATAGTAAACACCGTATCATATTAAATCACAATCAACAAGAATAATCAA
>NC_021165.2:51155340-51156453 GCF_000331145.2 Cicer arietinum
TGTGTTGCATGGTAGCTCCCGACATTTGGAGTGCTACCTCCATGTCACCTAGGAGTTCCCCACCCGAATACCTCCAAGGTCTAACAATCTTGCCCTAAGGCTCAACAGCAGACCGCCACGATCAGACTCATTCAGTTGTACTTCCCCGAAATCACTAGGCTTGTCAGGCCCTACCTATATGATGACCAAATAATCTCCACTTCAAAAATTATCAACATCTATTTTCTCCCCTCGTTGGCCTAGGTTACTCACTCCATTAAGAGAACCATCATTGGCACAAATTGAGTTCATCACTATTCAATAAAACGCAATATGCATTTCGTGATATTTTTCAAGGTGGTAACATCATAAGTCAACAAGTAATCATCAATACATATTTTCATAGTCGTATATCACATTCAAAATTTATCATCATAATACACAAACTCCAACAATATATGATTTTCACTCATAGATGATATTACTAAATTATTCACACACACTACTTCAATTGATATTGAATTAATAACAATTCATCATATTTTATATCATATAACAATATCATGGTAGATATAAACAAAGCACATAATACGTCAAATACACAATTCTACAATAATTCAACTACCACACAATCTTCAAAATTTAAATCAAACAACACCATATAAAAGTTTCTAACTCATATTTTAACCTCACCAAATTCAAGTTTTCTCATTAGTCAATTATTACTCAAAGGGCTTCAGCCGTACATAGCGATCCCCGAATGAATTGTGGGAAATACGGTCTTCCCGTTCATCTCACTTAATTTACACTCATGAATTCAAACTCTCTCTCACCCCATACCTCATTTGGCGATCTCGTACGATAAGACATTAATTTCAGCAGCGTCGGAGCAATCCAGAAATAAATTGTTTGAAAGCGGGTCTAGAGAATAACCAAATCGCAACTGATAATTTGCGATGATGATAAAAATGTCAAATATGTAATAAATGATATTAAGCGCAGAAACATAATTGGAATTATGGAATGAATAAAAAAAATGGTCGGAGGACCTTACCGACATGGATGACTCGAAACGGTGCTTACGGATAACAACAACACGTAACACCGCCGCCATCAGATTTTCGTGAATGTTGA
>NC_021165.2:51156757-51207119 GCF_000331145.2 Cicer arietinum
AAAAAAAAATAAATTAATTTTTTAAGTTTTTTTTTTTTTTTTTTTTTTTTTTTTTTTCTTCCAGCGGCGTGCATTTGGTTTGCTGAAGTATTTAGGGTTATTGGTGTTAGGCGGTGGGGACCAGATATGGCTTACAATAGCCAGTAAACTTATTTCTATTGTACGGCCATTTTTTCTATTTTTATATTATTATTATTATTCAAAACTTTTCTATTGACTTTACTATCATTAAAATAAAAATAATTAAATAATTATTAAATATCAAGTTAGTAATAATGATAACATATTTCACAAAAAAAAAAAAATAACAATCTAAAATTAATATTAAAAAATAAATAAATATACTTAATATCCATATCAATAATTTAAATAAATTATTAAGCCAACACATGAGAAATTATCATACTATAGCAAATACACATGAAAGGAAAATTAATTGTAATTATTTATCAACACATATTATAAACACATGCAATACATAATTAATTTTTTTAAAAATCCTATTAGATAAGTTAAATAATTTATTATAAAACTTAGGGTGTTACAAACACGACCATGGTGTGACAGCTGACATGACCATGTTTTGTGACGAGATTATTTTTTCACGTTTTTTATTTATGAAATACGACCATTCATGTTAGGTAAATTTACATTCATGCTATGTAAATTTGTTGGAACCCTTATTTGCATAATTATAGGTATTAGGGGAATGACCAAAAGGTGAACTTTAATATTGGAGTTGCATGAATTGAACTTGAGACTAAAATCACGAGAGTAGGTTTGGTCTATCGAGGAATCAATGAATTCTCACAAAAGTTAAGGGGTTCAATCTAAATACAATTACAACGATAGTATGAGTTGGTTTAATTGGGCACGATTCTTGAATCCTGAAAGATAATATTAACTATATTAAGATAACTCACCTTTAAAAGAGATTCAATCTTAATAAAAGGAATCAATCAAGAATAGTTAGTTGTCATTGACAACCCTAATCTTGAAAATCCTTCTTGATATTATAAAAAAGCTTAAATATAAGTTTGGCCTTGTAAGTAAGTTAGTGTTTTTTTATTTATTTTGATCCTTGTAATTTTTTTGGTTTAAAATATAACCTTAAAAAAAGCTCAAATATAAGTTTAATTTTGTTTTACAATTATTTTTGCTGTTAGTGACTGCTAAAAAAAGCTGACATGACAAAAGAAGAAGGGATGAAAATAAAAAGAACGCAATTTACAAGGAAAACATGTGAATTTATAGGACCAAATATATATATGCTTTCTTTTGATTTTTCTTGCTATGTCAGTTTTTTTAACAATTATCAACAATAAGGACAATTTAAAACAAAATTGAACTTATTGAGTTAAATTTGAAAAAACAAATTATAGGGACGTAAACCATAAAAATGATAAGTTATAGGGATCAAATCTTAATTAAATTAAATTATAATTAATTGGTACTTATTGACACAATTCCCGTAAATTCGATATTTTTACTACTTGACAAAAAATGTGCACATGCGGATTTCTCACATCACAAATTCCATAATATTTCCCAAAGTTCTTTATTTTTTTTATTTTTTTTTATAGCCATTATTGTTGAAGAAAACGAAATACTTGTTCTACTCAAAGCGTTAACCACTACATCCGCTTTTCCCGGGTGGTACTGAAGAGAAAAATCAAATTCTTAAGGGTCGTCATCTATCTCCTCTATCTCATATTGACTTCCTTCTAATCAAACAAATATTTAAGACTCTTGTGATCACTTAACATAATAAATGTGCACTAATACAAATAATGTCTCCAAATCCTAGGTGGGATAATTCTTTCATGAATCTTTGATTGACGTGAGGCATAAGCTTCACTCTCTTATGCTGTATTAGAATGAAAACCTAAACCTTGACATGATTAAATTAAAAGAATCTCAAACCACTTTTACCTACATTTGTTTCAACAGTTCTTCCCATTGAAGAAAATCTTCTTCCTTGTCTTAAAAACCACTATCTTCTCGATCCTCAACCTTAATGATTTCAGCCATATTGTCATCTTTGTCAATAGACAAAGAAAATCATGTCTTGTAATTGTTTTTAAAAGTAACTCCTCCAACCCATGGTTCCAACCAAAAGGACGTTTTCTCTCCATCCTCTACTTCTTTACTAATAGATTCCTCAAACCAATAGCTACTCACTCCCTCTACCCCTCACCACCATTTTCAAATCCCTCCACCATATTGACTATTTAGTTCCCTTAAATGTTATTTTTCCTTGAACACCATATTTGCATTTTAGAACTTTGTACCATATAAGATTTTTGTCATTCAAGAGCCTCCACTTCCATTTACCTAACATTGCCATTTTGAACGTTCCAATGCCTCTAACACCCATATATCTCTCTCTATCTCTCTCACTTTCTAAATAATATTGTGCAAAACCAATAATCTTCATCCATTGCTGCCATCAATTGTTAATTTCTCTTTAGAATCAATTTATGTCAACATCAAGTGATTTTTATTCCTTTATTTAGTTTTACAAATTTTAATATTTTCTCTTGCGACACTTCCTACAGGTTTAACTATTGTTTGAATGATTGCAAGCAAAACTTAGTTGTCTCATTTGGAGATGGAGAAATATGTTGCTGCCACAAATGTAAAGGTTGGCAACCATATACTTACTAATCTTGTCTTCTCTATCCTTTCTAAATTATCTATAAAATCTTATTTCCTGAAAATGTGTCACAAATATTTCCTTTCTAATAACCATTTTTATTACAATGGTACTTCTATCCTCCAAAATCATAGTCTAATTCCTTTCATGGATGAATCGGGTGAACCATTCCACTTTACATTGTATTTACTTTCTGGTGACAGGTTTGAGAATATGGTCAAACTAGATTGGCCACCTCCATTTCACGAGAATGATAATTGTATTCATATTTTGAGTTCTGTTTGTGTTAATGGGACTCTTTGTCTCATATAAGGGGCGGGTCCGCACACAAAATGTGTATTTTGGAACTATGCTACAGATGAATTCAAGATCCTTCCACCTAGCCCTTTTGAGTCTGTACCTTATCAAGACACTTCATTGCAGTCTCATGGTGTTGGTTACGACCATGTTAGAGATGATTATAAAGTGATTCGATAATGAGTTTTCTTTATTGATGGCAATGTAGAGGTGTCATGTAAGAAACATTTTTGTTTAGCTCCGATGTAAGAGATATATAGTATAAGAAGTAATCCGATCTTGGAAGAAACTTGATGTTGGAATGCCTCCTCATAGTGCGTATGACAGAGTGTACATGGATGAAGTTTGTCATTGGTGAAATATAAATGATGATGACAGTAGTCTTAGTAATGTTGGGTCATGTTTGGTATCATTTAACTTGTGCAATGAGGTCATTTTGATATTTTGCAATATTGCTTTCATAATATATGAAGAATCAACTACTTTTCACATAAGAACATTAGGTAAACTTGGTGTGAAGGAATCATGAGCTAATGTCTTCATTGTCAAGCCGTTACCTTGCGTACAACATCCTATATAGGGAGTTGTGGCAGAAATTATTTGAGCTTCCTCTCAATGTTCAATGGCTTGCTGAATGTGTTCTCAACATTTTGTCAGAGAAATCACAAGCTTATGCAATGTAGGTACATAGCTCTGACCCTTGGCTTTATTCTGTTGTACACAACTAGATTGGGGTGATGATGTATACTCCATATCATTAGATAACATTTTTCTGGCTTTTCAAATTACAAATTACTCATGTAGTGATACATGCTGAGGTTGTCTGCAGCGCCAAATGGTTGAACCAATTTGTATATTGAGTTTGTTACATGTGTTTTTATATAAACTTTTTCTATGGTAACTTCCCCATGTGTTTTTAATGTTGTGGCTTTTTTTGAGTCTTTTTATACCCAATATGAAATTAAGAGTTGTTTCATTGTTTTAGGTGAGTGTACAAGTCAGGGATAATGAAGATCATAGAGGTATTATGAGCATTGAGAACCTGCTCAAACACTTCAGAGATGAAGTTGCAGCTTTCCACTTATTATATCTGTTTACTTTGCTAATGACCTAGTGCTACCACTACAGTACAACATAGAGACAGTTTTCCACTGATTATATCTGTTAGTTTTTTTTTTATAATTGAATAAAAGAAATATTGTATTTGGCATTTTTTTTAATTTGTAATTGCTATGTTAGTTTGTTTATTTTATTATTTTGAATGGTTTTTATCTTATGGGGTGTACTTTTATTGGTGTGAAGGCAAACTAGTAATGTGTACAAGATTGTGAAGGCAAACTATACTAAGATTTTAGTTTTATCTCTATTATTCTGAGTACTTAGAAATGTTACGTAAATATGTTATATTCTTTAGTTATATATGGTGAAATAATTAATGCTTTTAAATGATTTTGGTGTATGAACTTTTTAGATATTGAAATAAAATTAAAAAATTGTTTTTATTGTTCTTTTGGATATGAAAATAATGAATTAAAAAAAATAACATTTAGAGACTAAATTGGTGACTAAATATATAATAAAAATAATAATTCAAAATGGTTGCTAAATTAGTCTCAAAATCGGTCACAAAATTTGGTCACTAAATCGGTCATTAAATTGAGTGACTAAATTCGGTCGCTAAATCGGTCACTAAATTCGGTCGCTAAATCGGTCACTAAATCCGGTCGCTGATTTGGTCGCAACAGCTAGCGACTAGCAGTTTACCAACTGATTTAAATTGGTCACTAATTCGGTCGCTATTGGATTTAGTGACCGATTTTCTCCATTTAGTGACCTAAAATGTGGTCTCTAAAAGCGTTTTTTCTAGTAGTGTATTGGAGCAGGAAAGAAAGACGATATATTCTTGATAAAAATGATGATGAACTAGTGTGGTATGATATAATAGCTAGACGATTGAGGAGCTTGCTGTTAAAACAAGATTATTGTTGCATTGTAGTTTATAAGGAAAACCTTCTCCAAATTGTAGGTTTTGAATAAAGATTCAAGTTTAAAGATAATACTTGCTGGAACCTTATAGGACGAGAGATAGAACACTAATAGTTAAAAGAACGAAACACAACAATGTAATATGAGAACACACCCACCTATCAACAAGTTGGAACACTTCCAAAACGGCAAGCCACTGATATGAAAATTAAACAAGACAAATTTTTAAGGGCACATAATCACTTTTACATTAGGGAAGAGAATAATGTAAAAAAGTTTGTTATAGTTTCAAAAATTCTACCACATTTCTTTTATATCGGTTGCTGACTTATGTAAATGATGTATCATTTCAAAACACGAATATTGGTAATATTGTTAACAAAACCCCTATACCAAAGATGACTTCAAAATTAAGGTAAAGATATACCATATTTCAAACAGTGTAAGAATTTCTAGATGCATGCATGCATTTATATAATAAAAAACTTTTAATGTTAAAATTTCCACCAGAGTTTAGTCAACATGCATGGTTTTAAAAGATGTCCATAAATTAATTTTCATTTCCTCTACAGGAGGTTAACATGCATGCATGAAAGCAATATATATATTTTTTAACCTGATTATTTTCCCGAAGTAGATGATGTAAGCAAGTCAATGCATTATAGGAAGCCAACTAGACATTTTGTAGTTAGGCTGCTTTAGATTTTTTTTTTTGTCCCTTAACTTGCTATTTAAATTTAAACCTGAAACAGTGAGAAAAAAATGAAAATCAATTATTCTCTTAGTTACTCGTCAATCGTCATAATTATGTATGCTACAACTCTGATCATTATGTAACATTTCTAGTATTAACCATGTTACAAATACAAAAAAAGTTGACTAAAAAAAATTAAATGAAGTATTCACCATTATTTATCAGAGATTATCTCTAATGGAAAACCTCTCAGACTCATAATATGTAATCTCATGTGTTATACTAAGTTTTATCTGTAATTAAGAAAGAGCTAAGATTCAAATGTTTTTTTTATATTATTATGTTTGAAAGTTTGGAAACGTTTGACCTATTATTACTGACGCATTCTTTGAACTTTCCAACACATTATCATAAAAAATCTGAATCTTTTACTGGGAACCACATAAGTTTGCTCATAATAATTAAAAAGTGTTTAATGTGTTAATTTGTGGTCTTTATAAAATTAATATCTCTTAAGTTTAATCTCAATTTTTTAATCAATATTTTAAGTCTTACTTTTTATAAAAATAAGATACTTTTAGTCTATCTGGAGAAATCAAAGACACCTTATTTTAAAAATACCGTGACTAGAAATAAAAATAGACTAAATGTAGATAATTTTTAAAAATTAAAAATATATTTAACTCTCAATTTATGTTTTTCATTTACAAATTAAAGATAATAAGTAAATGAAAAAATAGAACGGTAATTTTATCAAATTATATAACCTTAATAACAATCCGTGTATTTACTATATATTATCATTATCATAGTATACAAATTAAGGTAAATAATAAAGAGTAATACATGTTGTATTAATTAGATATAAATATTAATAATAATTACTATATTAAGATCTAAAAATAACACTCATTTTAAAATGAATTTTTACAAATACATCTCTCATGATAACCGATTGGGAAGAGGATAATAAATCACTAAAAAATAAAAATACAGAAAGAAGGCGTATAATTAAATCAAGCAACGTAATTTGAAAGCACTTCATGGTCATACCTCATGTGCATGCCCCAGCTATGGCGACTGCGTCTCCAACTGTTATTATAACATTTAAGAATGAACCCAAAATTTGTTAGTTTATATGATTGTCAATAATCTGCATAAAAAATTGTCTATGAGAAATAATTTTATTAGTATTAAAGTTTGGCCGTCCAATGAAATGCGAAATTCCCAAGAAGCTTTAGTACCTATTTTTCCTAGTATTGCTTTAAGAACAATCAAACAACCTACAAAATTATACTTATTTTAATTCTCGGGATCATTTACTGGTTTTAATATTTTTAGAAAACTATTTAACCGATTTTCATTGTACGAGTTAGTCTACGGTCTTTTGTGAAGCGCGTGGATGTATATATTGTTCAACAATGATATAAGAATAAAAAAAACTTATGATCTCAATAGCATGGATGATGCAAAGCGACGCTTCAGTGACAATTGAAAACATCTTAGTATTGTTGAAGTAAGACGGAGTAGTTGATGTGGGATGTACCTGCAAATATTTTGACTTAATTATTGGGTCCAAGTTTATTTGAAGAAATATACTACTCACTTTAATGTTGTGATTAAATGTGCAGGTTCGAAATTAAATGTTTGGTTAATAAACTCTCAACGTATCATCTGATAATTGGACGAAGAAAAAGATACAAAACGACTTCTTCTCTCTTTGGTTCTCTAAGTCTGATTCGAGAAACAATGTTGCGTTCTAGTGTCTTTGAAAAATGCAAAGTAATGGTGTAGTTTATTTTCCTCTGATGAACTCAACATGAATTTCCTTTCATCTGCCTCTGATACATAAGCGTAACAAGAAACAATCAACCTCTGCCTCTGATATGCGTGGCAAGAAACAATTTGCCTCTATCTTTGGTAAGTGTGACAAGCAAGTAATTTCCTCTACCTCTAATAAACACACCAAGCGTATGATCTTCTGACTCTAAATTATTATGCATCATCTGAAAAAGTTGACTATAAAAAGTTAATCATTTGAAAAAGTCAACACTCCAAAGAAGACAAAGCAATGGCGCATCCTCTGACACACATTATGAATCGGCTACTTGTCTAAAAGTCTTAAGACATTCTCTGATCATCGTACCCTCTGCTTCCCAACTGTTTAAACAGATACGCTCAATCTTTATAAGACTACGTTTTGGAAAGTTTCACTAACAAATAAATTCCATAAAGATACGGTACGAAACTTCATGAATTATACTAATTTCTTACAATCTAGACAATGACCAGAAACGCTAATCGTACTCTATAAAAGATATGCTTACATCAATGAAGATATACACATAAGATACACAACATACAAGCAAGAAACAATAAGCGCATATGCACTCTTTCTCAATATCATTCTATTTCACATTAGTGCTAAGATAATTTCTGAAGTAATATATTTGTAAACACTCTCTACAAGAGCTAACTCTGAAAATCCCAAAACCTTTTTGTTGTAACCTAGCCCAATAGCGGTTGTCTTCCTCAACAACTTGACTGTACCAAGCTAGAAGGTTGAGAAGATTGAACACCATTAGTGTGACTTGTAGGTCTTCAAGTGTAAGTCTGGTTCAATAATAAACTAATGGATCAAATCCTTCAGGTTAAAGGGACTTGACCTAGATACCGTGTTGGTAGTGAATCAGGATAAATCGCTATGTGTGCTTCATTTTCATTCACTTGCACTATCTTCTTTACTTTAGTATAGTCACGTAAAATGTTTTTAAAAACACAATTCAAACCCCACTTTCTTGTGTTCTTTTCTCTCTACAATTGGTATAAGAGCACGACCTCAAAGTTGAGCAATTAACCGTATTTAAGTAAAGATATCTATCCTTTATGGCTAAGTATGGTGAAGAAGTTGTAGGCGAAAACATTAACAAGGTTCCCTTATTTGATAGAGAGAGAGATTTGAGTACTGGAAAGATAAACTTAGAAGTTTCTACATCTCTCAAGATCCTGAGCTCTGGGACATAGTCGAAGATGAATATGAAGCTCTGAAAGATGTTGTTGGTATTGAAATATCGAGAAAGAACCTCGACCCTGACCAAAATAAACAATAAAAAAATGCATCATAAAGCTAGAACCATCATGATGAATACAGTCACTTTAAGGAGATTGAAAAATGCAGCAATAAAGAAACAACTAAAAGCATATTTGATTCCCTAGTTCTTAACTACGAAGGAAACAAATAGGTACAAGAAGGCAAAGCTAATCTACTCGTCAAAAAGTATGAACTCTTTCATATGGAAGAACATAAAGACATTGAAAAATCGTTTCTAGATTCAAAACTCTAGCTTTTGGACCGAAGGTTCTCAAGAAGAGCTACAATGTTGCGTACCATGTCAAAAAGATCATCAGATGCCTTTCCATTAAGTGGAGACCAAAAGTAACAATTATCCAAGAAGTCAAGGATATAAACAAACTACCTCTGGAAGAGCTAATGAGTTCACTCGGATCTCATGATATTGAACAAGTTAAAAATGAGCATAAGAAAAAGTCAAATTTTATGACTCTCAAATCCCAAGGAAAAAAGACAAGTTCTAAGGCTCTGTAAGCAACTAAAGACTCAGAGGAAAGCGAATGGGAAAATCAAAGTGAAGATTCAGATGATGACGAATTTTCCTTTATCTCAAGAAAAATCCAGTGCATGTGGAACAACAAAAATAAATTCTTTCCTGAAAGAGATTTCAGACGATCCCAAAATAGCAGAGAAGGAAGTGAAAAGCTAGACAAAAGAATGCTCATCTACTATGAATGCAAGGAACCATGTCTTTTCATATCAGAATGCTGTAAACTTGAGAAAGGGAAATCCCAAAGGAAATACTTCAAGACCAAGAAGAAAAGGCTTATGGTAACTTGGGATGACGCTAATTTTGCAGCTGCTGATGAAGAAATTGAGGTATTCTCTGACTTATCTTGAAAAAGAACTCATAGATATGCTAAATTAGTCTCTCAACAAAAATTATAAGGTTTCTTCAAAATCATGTCTCTTAGAAAAGCTAATAACATTTTATCAAACAAATGAAAAATATTTTTAAATTCTAAAAAGGGAAAATCTAACTCTAAAGGAAATAGTTTCAAAAACCATAGAGGATAAAGTCTGCATTTATGCTAAGTATGAAATATCCTTTCAAGAGTTTCTAGCTAAAGGCATAGACAAAAGTAAACAAGCTTATATGATATACGGTGTCAGCATAAACAATAAACGCGACATATGCTTTGAAGAAACGAAATAAAATATGGAAATTAGGGTACCTAACAATAAAATAATCTATCTCGCATATATCCTTAGCAACAAAGTTGAAACACTAGTCATGGTACCTTGACAGTGGATGCTCACGATACATGACAAAAGAAAAGAAAACATGATTCGTAGGATTTGGAGGTGATCAGAAGGGTAAGATCATTGGACACGACACAATAGGTTATGGTTCTCTTTCCTTTATTAAGGATGTTTTATTTGTAAAAAGACTAATGCATAATCTACTGAGCATAAGTCAATTAAGCGACAATGGTTATGATCTAGTCTTCAATCAAAAGTCATGTAAGGAAATAAGTTAAAGAGATGGATCCATACTATTTAATGGCCAAAGGAAAAACAACATTAACAAAATAAATGATATGGCACAAAAAATTATATGCCAACTTATGTGTGTAAGCGACAAACAAATGATATGGCACAAAAAATTACGACATGCCAACTTGTGGTTAATCTCAAAATGAAAAACACTTGAATTAGTACAAGTAACTTGAAAAAAAAAATTGAGGTTAATCTCAAACTGGAGATAGGCTTATCTTGCTGCAATCATACAAGTAGCTGTTTAACTTTACATCTTTTTACTATGTAAGCTTCCAATCAACGTTGTACTTCTTCTTCATAGGATTTGACATCTACTTTGATTCTTGAATTGTTAAGTCACATAATCCAATGATAAAAGAAGTGACCAATCATAAGTGGGAAAATACTATTGTTGATGCAATAACAGAGTCTCCTTGGATGATCTGTTGTTGTTCCAAAGGAATGTGATTGTAGATGAGACTCTTTATTTTGTAGATCATTTTAGTAGAGGCGACTTAAACTTCCTTAATCTTTGTTGATCTTTAGAGTCAGAAGAATTTAGACAAGAGGAATATCTGGCTCCTTTTCTTTTCATAAAAGGATAATCACTTGATTTATCTTTAGGAACTTTGATCAAATCTGATTTTTCTGCTCATCTCTTTAGATGTTTACTCATCAAAGGCTTGGACGAGAGCCATTTGTTATAATACTGCATATGTGATTTATGTTCTTATTTAGAGCATAAGGTTCACATAGTTAATTTGAACTAACGTCTTTAGACTAGAGCTTAATAAAGATTGATCAACATAACTTTCATCTAAGTTATGTCTAGTTCTTTCACTCGTAAACACATTCATTTGTTACCCGTGTTAAGTAATCGACAACATAAATTCTAGCCATGTCTTTAAACAACATACACATTGAAAGTAACTTGTTAGTGAATCATTGTTCTATTGCTTTATTATCATCAAAATATCAATACTAGCTATTTTTTATTTGAACTAATCTGGTTCTTACAATCATTGTTGGAACCAAGTTGGTTTAAAAAACAATGACCATAAACAAGTTGATGATAAAAAAAAAAAAAAATTATTTTGTGGGAACAATGAATTTATTTAAATGTGCAAACCCTTTGTCATAAAATTTAAAGACATTACGCTACATCATCTGATGAATAGAGAACATAAGCAAGGAAATCAAGACAATGCCTTAAATAATTTGATATAGCTATGTTTGACTTTGATAAATGCACTCTCAACGCGTCTTTGATGAATATGAAGAGCAAGCTGATTCTGATAATTCAATGTCTGATAGTTATGGCAAACCATTTGATTGTTTGATCAACGCATCAAGTGAACACTATGATAAAAAGTAAAAATTTTAAAGTCAAACATTTAAGCCCAAAACTTTGAAGAAGTCAACATCTCAACATCCTCGCTCATCAAAGTTGGACTTATCATCTATTTGAAGAAATAAATGACATCCTTTATATAGGTCATCCTCTACCTTTCTCATCATTTCTATCAAGTAACATTGAATCAATTATTTAGACAGGTGTGGACAAGTTCTTAAATGCTGATTAAAGATCTCTAAAAATTTGATATGAGTCATTATTTTCATGCAATCACATGAACGGTTAGAAAATCTAATGGCTTTGAAGTCTCTCTATAAAAGGAGTTGTGATCTTCACTACAATACACACATGAAAATTCTTGTATTAGTTCTGAGTGTTGAGAAACCTCAAATACATTATGACAACATACCTTGTAAGAATTTTATAGTAAGAGTTTTTCAGAAAACCATCTTAAACACTCTTTGTAACTTAGTCTAGTAGTTGTTGTTGCCCTCAACAACTTGACTGTTTAAAGTTAGAAGGTTGAAGAGACTTGAGCACAGAGTAGGTGTTTGATAAATTTTGTGATTAGTGAATAAAATCTTTCAGGGTGAGGGGACTAGACGCATCTACTGGTTGATGGTGAATTAGGATAAATGGGCTTGTGTTTCCTCTCTTTATCTGTTTATTTGCTTTTGGTTTATCATGTTTTATTTTACAATTTGTTTTGAAAGTTTTTTTTTAAAGTTTAATAACACAATTCAAACCCTCATTTCTTATGTTTTCTTTCTTCAATCATTATCTTTTAATGATGAAAACAACTCAACAATATGAAAAAAATTCTTTAATAAAAAACAAAAACAGTAGAAAAATATAAAGAGCGAAAGAGATAGAAAGTGAAAAAAAAAAAAAAAAGAGAATAAATAAGACATAAAATGGGAAGGCTTCCACTAAATTCTATATCCAATAGATATTAATTTAGGTATGCATGCAAAATGAAATGAATGTGGTCTCAAGTAAGAAACCGTATGTTTAATCTGAATTCAAAGGCTCCCTCGAAATTTGATAAACATTTTATGTTATTGTTTGTATTAAAACTATGATTATACTTTTCTTTTAATGAACAAAATTCTTAGGACGGTTAATTCTTATAGATTTCACGCAGTGAGAACAATTTGTCTCATCAAAGAGAAGGTTATCTAGTGATTTTCAATTTACATCGCCTTGGGATGTCAACCCGCATAATTCATGTTCGTCTTAGAATGTTAAGCCTAATGATACATTAAGTAACATTAACTTGATGCTTTACTTGACACGAACATATTAGACGGAGGAAGAAGAAAAACTATAAATGTTTTAATAAATACCGGAGAAATCAACAGTACTATTAGATGGATGCATGATAAATTTTCTGATGCAACATAATACATAAAAAATGTAAAGAAAACTAAACAAATATAAGCTAAGCTCATGCTAAAGAAATTAGAAGAAGATCAATAAACTAGACTAACTAATTTATCTTAATATAAAGCAATAAATAACTTAGGCTAAACTGAACTATCTTAAGGTTTATTTATAACCTATTCTAAATTCTAGAGCTTACTAAATTAAACATAATACTAACTAATCTAGTCTAAGGATAAATAATGCTACACTAGGAGGGGAAATGTCTTAAAGTAGTCCTAAAGTCTACTTACAACATGGAGACGAATGATACTGTTGTGATCTTCACAAAGCTCAAAGTTGATTTCATGAAAATTCGCTTTGATCCTTGCTTGTTCATGAGTAATGTCTCTCAGCATCTCATCATCTGTTGGTGAGGGTTGATCATCCTTAGATATGTTCCTGGATGTAGATCGTTTAACACATTGAGGCATTCTTCTTCGTTTCAAAATTCGTCTGAATCCTTAGATATGCTTTTGGATCAAGATAGTTTATCAGTATTCTTCGTTTCAACAGAAGCACAGTCTTCCGGACTGTGCAATGAAACTCAATTGATGATGACAAAAAGGGATTTTTTATTTGAATATCCTCATTTTTTTTAAAGTAATCAAAATGTCCTATTCTAAAAAAAATTACCAAGATGCTCTATTTTTTTAATCATAATATTTAAAAAAAACAAAATACTATTAATTAAATACATTACATTAAAGAAAAAAATTATAGTAGATGTGCCTAAACAAATAATATGTTATACTATTTTAACAACTCCTTCATCTTATTTTGTAGATAAATTTAAATTATTTTAATAACTTTATCCTGATAAATTAACAACTTAATTATATTTTTTTTTCACAATTTCCTCCTATTTTTTTCCGGTTCTAATAAATAATAGTAATAATTAAAATAATAAAAAAATGATTTTATCATAAGATACAATTTGGTAAAAAAAAAAATAATGCGGTTCACTAGATGTGCAAAAATAAACAAGGTAATGCAGATTCAATTTACCAATCACCCACAAATTACTTGTTTTTGCGGCTAAATCAATTTATGATTTGGTAAATTGATTAATTTACAAAATACTAAAATGTAAGTAGCAATTTGTGATTTGGTAAATTGATTAATTGCTAAAATGAGAAATTTGGTAAATTACATTTACTCAACGGCTAATGGCTTACAATTTGGTAAGTACGTAGCAAATTGATTAATCACAAATTACTAAAATTAATTTTCTCATTAAATGTGATTTGGTAAATTGATTAATTTTTTGATTAATTTACAAATTGATTTAGCTGCAAAAAAGTGATATGTGGGTGATGGGTAAATTGAATCTCTTTTACTTTGTTTGTTTTGACACATCTATTCATCCGCGTTAATTTTGATATATTATTTTTCTTCAATTTTTTTTCATGTTATTAATATATATTTTTTTTAATAATAATAATAATAATTATTATTATTATTATTTATTAGATTTGAAGAAAAAAATAGGAGGAAGTTGTGAATAAAATATAATTAAGTTGCTAATTTATATGTAAAACAAGATAGCATTGTTAAAATAATTTAAAATTATCTACAAAACATGATAGCGTTGTTAAAATAATTTAAAATTATTTACAAAATAGAAGAATTGTTAAAATAATATAACACATTGTTTGTTTAGAAACATCTACTCAACAGTATTATTTTTTCTTCAATTTAGGTATTTTATTAATAGTATTTTATTTTTTTAAAATATTATAATTATTTTTAATTTATTAAACCAATTAGTAAAATGAGGGAATAAAAAGTTTTCAAGGCAATACATGGTTGCATCTTGGGGATGCGACCTTCTTTCAATTGTTATAAAGATTTTCTTCACCAAGTTGCATCCGAAGTTTGGGACCTCATGAAAGGTCAAAAAGTAGGGCTTTTTTTTATTTTTTTATTTTGCTTTTTTTTGAGTGGGGCATTTTGGCTACAGGTTGCTCTAATAAAAAATCCTACAAAAAGGGAAATATGTTGTGAAAGGAAATTTCTGGATCACTCGACCAGACATAATTCCAAAAGCCCTACGGCAATAATTCCTCCTAATCCACCAACATTGATCACCATTCAATGCTCATGTCCTCCTCTACGTTGGAACAATCTACTATATAGACAGTTTTAGCACTGAAAAGGTACACTTTTATCATTCGAAATATCCTTCACTCTCCTCAAACCACCACTTTCATGAACGTCAAAATGTATGAAGATACCACCCCAAACATTGGATTCGAAGATTTGTTCGAGTTTTACAAGCTAGCCAATCATCTTGGTCTCGTACGGATCATTAGCACCATTTATGGAAAATCCAAGCTTCCTTGCTTAGGGTTGTGGAAAACCAACAACAAACCACACCCGCATTGGTCATGATCCGAGACTCTTTGAGAATTACGAAGGCTCGGTGAGTCGACGTTAGCACGATATGCCTCTAAGGAGACATAATAGAATATCCTTGACTAAAAAATGTAGGAGGTGTTCTTCACACGAGTCGCTAGGACGATCACACCACATGAAGTTTTATGAGGACTTCCTACCCAATAACGTTCGCCAACGCCAACCTCGCCCACAATCCAAGTCATGACCTCTTTCATCTTCGGATAGGGAAGCCAATTGTGAACCCCATAGAACTCTTGAGTCTCGTGGACCCTTCACAACAAGGATAAGGAACTACATAATACCAAGGGCCCTAGAGAATAACCCTTAAGTGGATTTGTGTGATAGGACAACTAATCCCATCGAAAACATGGAAGCCGTTCTTGACTACCGTGATGCTGAAAGGCTTGTGAAATGTCGTCTTTTCGTACTAACGCTAAAAGAAAGGGCGAATACATGGTACAAAAACCTACCTTAGAATTTCATTGGCTTATGGGAAGAGTTTTGTAGGAAGTTCACTACCAAATTGAAGATGATCGACACCCTATCAGCTATTTTCCAAGCGAAGGATCAATCTCTCCCGAACTACATCGAACGCTACAACAAAGAAGTTATCCTCGTTAGAGAAGCCAATCACTACATGAAAATGTACCCGATGAAGGAAGGTCTACTTGAGGGAAGCCAATTCACAAAAGATATTGGGTTGAAGAAGCCTAAACGCCTAAACGCCTAAACGAATTTCTGGATAAAGCCAAAACCTACATCTAGAACGAAAGAGGAGATCAAGGCAAGAAAGGTGTGAAGGGAAAGGCAAGACAAAGACGAGAAAGTCACATCAAAAGATTCATTTTGACGACCCACAACAAAACGAAAGCGAGATGAGAAGTTGTAAAAGGAGTCGACCTGTCGGGGACCTCTAGATCGATACATCGCCTACACTCCTCTCAACACTTTCAAGGAAGACATCCTAGAATAATGTGTTGACGTAGAGTTCAAAAAATGGGGAATCTAGTTTTACTAACAAGTTCCTTCGACACCAAGACTCAATATGAGAAAGTATTTTTGATTCCACAAATGCAGCAACCCATCCATCTCAAGGACGCCATCGAGCTACTAATCCATAAAGGGAAATTGAGACAACAAACTTCCCTATGCCGCAACTCGTCTCCTCGACAAATGAAACCAAAGTCTCTTCAGATTTCCAACAACACACTAGCCATTGTTGTCCACAACGAGGAGGAAATCCCACAAGGACTTCCATTCCTAATGTCTATCACTAGATGGATCCCTCTTGATATGTGTGTAAACAACTACGCTTTTAGCTCGTGGGAGAACTCTGTCGCGAATCTCGTTGTATCTAATAGGTACTATAACATTAACTTGTCCAACATTAGGTCGGTTAAAAGGAAGCTAAAGGACATGACTACTAAAAACACATACAGGGTCATAATTAGCACTAAAGCTTCATGACCTTTTATCTCATTTTATGACGAATAATTCATCAGAGGAACCCTAAATTCTCATATTATGCAGCCTGCTAGGACCTACATGGCCAACTTTGAAGTTTATAGGGTCTTTAACGACTAAGACAACTCATGCGACATCATGTACTCCGACCAGTTCGAGACCTTGGGCTCACCAAGGACAACCTGCTACCTTATGTGGGACCCAACTTGCATGGCTTTAATGGGTCGACTAGCACCCCTTGGGGTTACGTCAAACTATTTGTTAGCTTTGAAGAAGTGAAATCAGTGGGTTGACAATGAAGAACTAGTTCCTTGTAACCAACTGCAAGTTAATATACAACTGCACTATCAAATGCCTCACCATGGTAGAGCTAGGAATCGTGTCTTCAAATGTCTACTTGAAGCTTAAATACCACCTAAAATCTAGAAAAATGCCTACTTCCATGCTGACATCGAAGTCGAGTGGAGATGTTTCATGGCTTCCATCAAAAGCCTAAAAGTGCGTATGAAACTGACATAACATAAAAGGAAGAAAATAAGTCAAGTCCTAGTGGTTGTATGATCGTCAATAACATATCTCGACAGTAGGTTGGACGAGATGCAGCTCGACGTTGACCCCATTGCCACTTGCAAGCAGATAAGTAGGACCTTCTCTATTGGAGAATTTATCCTTATCCTAGTAGGAGACAGCCTAGAAAAAACCATTAAAATTGGAGCTAACATGCTCGATGTAGCCAAAGCGCAACAAATTGCATTCCTCAAAGAGTATGCCGACATGTTCACATGTACCACAAAAAAAATGCCCAACATTGATCCTAAAGTTGTCTGTCATAAGGTGATAGTGCACCTAAGTGCTCACTCAATAGCTCAACGATGCTGCAAACAATCACTCGAGAAGGCCTACGCCGTGAGAAAGCAATTTTTGATGTACTTGATGCAAATTTTGTTTTCGAGACCAAGTACACCACTTGGCTCTCCAACATTGTACTAGTTAAGATATCCCTTTATAAATGGCGTTTATGTGTTGACTATACTGATCTTAATAAAGCTTGTCCCAAAGACACGTGCCCCCTCCCCAACATTGATAAACTAGTCGATAATTTATCCAATTTTAAATTATTTTTATTCATGGATGCTTACTCGGGATACAATCAAATCCCAGTGCCTCTTGAAGATCGTGAAAAGACAGTGTTTATGATTGAGTAAAAAATCTATAGCTACAATATAATGTCCTTCAAACTCAAGAATGTTGGTGCTACTTATCAGCGCATGATGAACAAAGTCTTTAAAGACCAAACAAGAAACATGTTGGAAATCTACATGGACAATGTGATTGTGAAGTCCAAAAATGAATGTTCCATATTCGTGAGGTCTTCAAAGAAGTCCGAAATATAACATGAGGTTGAATCCTAAGAAATGCGTTTTCGTAGTATGAGCAAGTAAATTCGTAGAGTTCTACATAACAGAACGAGGAATTGAAGTCAACCCAGTTAACCTCGACATCCAACTCCAATAAGAAAATCCAAGTCCTTAGTAGAATGTTAGCTTCCATATCTAAGTTTATTGCCAAGTCTTCTCAACACGCCCTCTCTTGCTACAAGTTGTTAAGAAAAGAGGCAATGTTCCAATGGATCAATGAATGTGAGGTTGTGTTGGAACAATGGAAGCAAATCCTTTCTCAACCTGTAGTCTTTTCTCACTTGATAGAAGGAGGAACACTTTATTGTATTTAATTGTTTGACCCGAAATAGTAAGCGTAGTCTTAATTCGCGAACATCCGAACGGTAGAAGTCTGTCTACTTCATCAACAAAGCCTTACAAGGATCTAAGCTCATATATCAATGATTTGAAAAAGTATCCATCTCATTACTTGTCTCAATAAGGCGACTAAGATAGTGGTTCCTCACTGACATAGTCGTGATTAGATCAGACCAACCACAGAAAAGTTCTCTATCAACCAAAACTAGAAGGAAGGATGATGAAATGGTCAATGGAGCTTTCCAAGTTTGACACCATCTTCGAATCAATGAAAGCCTTAAAAACACAAACCCTCGCCAACTTCGTTGCCAAAATTATACCCACATCATCTGAGCCTTGAACCAAATACAACATTTTTATCGACGGATCCTCCCATACCAAAGGAATGGAGCGAGGATACTACTTGAAAATCTTGATGGTTTGATCATCAAATTCTCCTTTACTTTTCATTCCCAATTTCTAAAATCAAGTAGAAAATGAAGCATGCCTTGCGGATTACGATTGACACACGAGTTCAATGTAGATGAGATCAAATTAAACAAAAATTCAAAACTCTTCATCTCCGAATTCAATGAATAATATCTAGAAAAAGACCAAACACTACAAAGATACCTCACATAAATGAATGAAATGATGGCCAAGTTTGAAAAGGAAAAATCGAACTTATCCCACGAAAACAAAACGCGAGAGACAACATCTTGTTGAAGTGAGCTAGCACGAGGATGAAAGGAGGAAAAACAATTGATTCCAGAATTCATCCATTGCCCCAACATAGGTGATCATATCATGTCTATGAAGCTCATGCCACTTCAATACAATCAAAACTAGAGGACGCCAATGATAAAGTACATCCTCAACGAAAGCTCCCTTCAATAAAATCAACGTCTTAGGTAAAATATAGATCTTGCTCTTATTATCTCATTCCACGTACACTCTACAAAAGGGTATTCTCGTCTCCCTTATTGAAATGTCTCGTCGAAAACGATGTCGATTACGTGCTTAAAGAGATGCACAAAGGCACATAAGGACACCACTTATGTGGAAGAAACCTAGCCAAAAGGGTATTATGTGTCGTATACTACCAATCCACTATTCATGAAGACGCCAAAAGATATGTGCTGAAATGCGACAAATGTCTGCGAAACGGGGATCACCATCTAGTCCCCTGGTCGAGCTCACAATGCCACTGCACCATGGCCCTTTGTTTGGTGAGGAATGGATATGCTCAGCCCCTCTCCTTGCCGTTGGAACATGCAAATATCCTAATAGTGATGGTCGACTATTTCACAGAATGGATCAAAACGGAGCCATTCACAAAGATCACAGAGACAAACGTGACAAATTCATCAAGAAAAACATACTAACAAAATTTGGTATTCCTCAAGTCATTATAATCAACAACGACACAAAGTTCACCGACATAAAATATCAAGAGCTACACATAGAGTTGGGGTGAAACACCATTTATGTAACATTCTAAATTTTATAATAAACTATTTTATTAATTAAATACAATTTTAGAGAAATAATTTGGAATACTAGTTGATTATTTTTATGATTACTATTTTTTATATGTGGATTTTCTATGGTTTGGTAATTGTATACAAATTTGATTTAATGAATAATAAAAGTTATAAATATTGTTTTTAATTATTTTATTTATTTTTCTAAATATAATAGCATTTTAGTGTAAGCATTTTAAAGAATAAGATTTGAGACATATCAACAATAAATATTTGTGGTCATACTTTCGTGTGCATTTGAGTAAAAGATAAACATGTGCATAGGTACATTTAAATTATTTCTAATTATTTCAAATTTTAGATATTTATTTTATAAATAATTATCTTTAAATATTCGTAATATTGTGATTGATTTTCTTTATTTTTATATACTTTCTATGGCAGAGTGATTTTATACAAATTTATCAAAAGGGTATTATGTGTCGTATACTACCAATCCACTATTCATGAAGACGCCAAAAGATATGTGCTGAAATGCGACAAATGTCTGCGAAACGGGGATCACCATCTAGTCCCCTGGTCGAGCTCACAATGCCACTGCACCATGGCCCTTTGTTTGGTGAGGAATGGATATGCTCAGCCCCTCTCCTTGCCGTTGGAACATGCAAATATCCTAATAGTGATGGTCGACTATTTCACAGAATGGATCAAAACGGAGCCATTCACAAAGATCACAGAGACAAACGTGACAAATTCATCAAGAAAAACATACTAACAAAATTTGGTATTCCTCAAGTCATTATAATCAACAACGACACAAAGTTCACCGACATAAAATATCAAGAGCTACACATAGAGTTGGGGTGAAACACCATTTATGTAACATTCTAAATTTTATAATAAACTATTTTATTAATTAAATACAATTTTAGAGAAATAATTTGGAATACTAGTTGATTATTTTTATGATTACTATTTTTTATATGTGGATTTTCTATGGTTTGGTAATTGTATACAAATTTGATTTAATGAATAATAAAAGTTATAAATATTGTTTTTAATTATTTTATTTATTTTTCTAAATATAATAGCATTTTAGTGTAAGCATTTTAAAGAATAAGATTTGAGACATATCAACAATAAATATTTGTGGTCATACTTTCGTGTGCATTTGAGTAAAAGATAAACATGTGCATAGGTACATTTAAATTATTTCTAATTATTTCAAATTTTAGATATTTATTTTATAAATAATTATCTTTAAATATTCGTAATATTGTGATTGATTTTCTTTATTTTTATATACTTTCTATGGCAGAGTGATTTTATACAAATTTATCGCGATTTAGTAATTATTATAAAGTATTGATGTTATATTTATTTATTTTATCTTTTTTGACTATTCTCTAAAGATGATAATAGTTTAATGTGAGAATTTTAAAAAAAAGATATTTTAATAATTGTGGTAAAAATTATGAGTATGAGAGTTTTAGATATTAGTAATATATATTTTTTAAAGATTGATTACTTTAATTATTTGATTTTGTAAAATACTAGTTTTCAAATATTAATAAAGTTTTTGAAATAAAATTGTGTTCAAAGAAGTTTTAAAAAAGAATTTGAATAATTATTAGTTGTTCCAATAAAATAAAAGTAGTGATATTAAAAAATAAATAATAAAGTATGTATGTGTAATTGATGTAATAGATTAGATTTAATCCATATGTAAAAGTAAAATATAATTATTAAATAATTAAAAGTAATGAGTTTTTGATAGAGATGAGATTGACCACTATAGTAGTGCTCAAAGTAGAGTATGGAAACGTGAATAAGAGCAAAAACAAATTTCAAAATTTCTATCTTGGGATAAGTTTCTTTGACCCAAATTTAGAAATTAACCTTTTAGAGTGTGCACTTATTGTTTTTTATGTTTGACGTTTACCCATAAATTATTGAGTTTGGTCATTGCGGGGACGAGGAGTCAAAGAACATAAATTTTTTGCTTGTGGAGTTGGATTAATATGTGAAAGCATCAAATTAAAGTAATCGGTGATAGAATGTTTGAACTCGTGAGTATATTATAATGTGAGATGAATAGAAAAATTGTATTTCTCATAATTCATTTGGGGTTCACTATGCATGGCAATATCCCTATTTAGTAATAATTGAATTAATATAAAAAATTGAGGCTTGTAGGATTGAAATATAAATTAGAAACTTTTAAAAAGTATTGTGTGTTTTAAATTTTGTAAATGTGTGATATATGTGAAAAAATCTTAAGTTTTTATGTTGTATGTGTTGAAATTTTGAATTTTTATGATATATGTGTGATGAAGCTTTAACTTTTACGTGGTATGTGATGAAAGTTTGAATTTTTATGATGTATGAGATAAAAGTCTCGATGTTTGAATATATGATTTTCATGATATGTTTGGTAAATGCTTTGATTTTTGTGATAGTTGTTTACAAAAACATGATTTTCATGCTATACATGGTGAAAGCTTTGATCTTTGTGATAGTTGTTTATGAATATATGATCTTCATAATAAGTGAGGTGAAAACTTTGATTTCTATAGTGGTTGTTTATGAATATGTAATTTTCATGATAAAAACATGTGATGTTTCACCTTAGCGATTTTTGAATGAGGTGATTATTTTTTATAAGTGATTTTTGAACATTATGACATTATCTTAGTGGACTGTTTGAGAATATTTGATTTTGATAATATATTATCATGTCATGACATATACATATTAGTGAATTGTGCGGAGATATTTGAATTTGATAATGCATTGCCATGCCATGACATATGTATCTTTGTGGAAGTTGAATTTGTGGCATGTTTATTTTTTCTATTAATATGTGTGATTTTCTACATGTAAATTGCCTTTATGATATATTTATTTTTCCTGTTGGTATGAGTAATTTTCGGTGTGTAAGCTGCCTTAGTGACATGTATTATATTCGAATCATATAGTTTTTAGAAGAATGCATAACATTGCACCGTCTTGTGATTATTTTGTATGAGTATTGTGTATTTAATGTGATAACAATTTCTTTTAGATGATTTGATGTTATAATGAGATATTGATTTTCCTTGAGTGATTTTGACATTAAAATATAATATTACTTCCTTGAGTGTTTTGATATACCTTGATGTGTTTTATATGACATTATGTTGATTACTAGTGCATTCTCCTTTCTTATTAATTATACTATCAAAATGATTTCAAAAACTCACCTCATTCGTTGTTTGTTTATGCTTGTTTACGAAAAAGCATTACAAGTTGTCACTTGAGCTAAAATATATTTTTATATAGTTATTGACAATCAATTATTATCTTGTAATTAATTATTTCTTTTGACTAGGATGTTAACAATTTATTTTTCAAAAGAGTAGTTTACTCTATTTTATTATTATAATAAGGGATCAAATATTATTTAAATAGCAATATGTATTTGAGGGAATTTCATGCCTTAAACTATTATTTTGATTTACTTTAATGAAATTTGAAGAAAAAAATTTCCTTTTTATTTAAATGATTTTCTATTTGCTGTGAACTTTTCTCAAGAAAAGTATTTTAAAAATGTTGCTATTAAAATATATTGGTTTAGGGTGTCATAAGATGGTCATTTGCGTGGTGGGGAATAAACATACTCGACCCCTTTTCCAAGGCACCAGAGCATTTGAAGTTCCTACTAATGGTGGTCGAATATTTCACGAAATGGATTGAAGCGGAGCCACTCACAAAGATGACGACCAGAATGAAACACGGTTCCCCAATAAAAAATTTAAAGAGCTTCTCGTAGACCTTGGAGCGAAACATCATTTCACATCTGTCGAACATCCACAATCAAACGGGTAGGCATAGGTCTCCAATTGTGTTATACTCATAAGGTGCAATCGAAGGTTAGACGATGCAAAAGGGCGGTAGAAGGAAAAACCATACACTATCCTATGGGTATATAGCACGACACTGCACTCCACCACGAGTGAAATTCCGTTTTGACTAAAGTAAGAAACTGAATATATAATTCCCGTCGACAAATTAAGTTGGAGGACCACCTACTTGCTTGACCAAATAACAAGTGAAGCCCAATTACTAAACGAACTTGATTTACTTGATGAAGTCAAGGACCAACTTCCCTTAAGACACTATCTATCAAATAGAAAACGATTGTCAAGTACAACCAAAAGGTCATTCAAAGCGAATTCATTGAAAATGACCTCGTATTTTGCAAGAACCTCAAAGCCAATGACCAAGGAAAATTGTTGGCAAATTGGGAAAACCCTTTATCGAATCGTGTGACAAAACTGAATAGGGGGCCTACATCTAAAAAACCTAATCAAGCGGCCTCAATTCCTGAACTAGGAATTCGACCAACTAAAGAGATACACAATTAGAAATTGAATACCGAACATTATACAACTCAAAACGCACAATCGAGTGTAAAAGCTTCAACAATTTTTGAACTAACGCATGCAAATGCGTAAATGCGAATATTGACACAATATAGAAATGGTGATTACATAAATAAGATATCGACGTTCACTTGACCACATTGGAGTCTACTACGAGTCACATTAATTACAATAAACGAAATCAATAGTCTACAAGTGAAGGAATAATTGCATCACGATTTCCCTATTTACAACAATTTTGATCCAATTAAGATCGTCCATGTTTAGCTCGACCTTTGGATTTAGAGTACGAATATGAGCAATCGTGTTATCAAACGACTTATTTCCTGCCTTCAGGTCGTCCTCCTCCAAGGTGTCGATGGCCTTCTTATCCTTCTCTCCCACTCGCTTCAACTTCTCGACAACTTCCTTCAGTACCACTATCTCACCATCTTTGGCTCTCAACTCTATGGCGAGATCTCCATTTTTCCTCATCTGGTGGAGTAAGTGCCTTCTTCTCCTTTGACAAAGTCTCAACCCCCTTTAAGTGTTTATTTTCCAAAGTGGTGCATATGAAGACCTCTACTTTACACTCCCAGTCAGAAATCTTGGTCTCAACCCCAATCTTTTAGACCTCTAACTTTCGTATCTTCTCACGAAGATCTTTGACCTTATTGAGCTGACCATTATTGCGATGAACTATCATGTGGTGCCAGCGACAGCACACGCAGTGCCACCAAAGCCATCTTGTGACCTTCGATATAAGGTCTTGGAGAACAACTAGATCAGTAGACTAGACACAAATATCAACAATTTTAGAAGAACTTGCATTCGCCCACGTCGTGGGAAAACACGAAGGCGATGACATCCCATGTTTATTAGTTGTTCACCCAAGTCGATATCCCTCGGTGGACAGTCTTGGACGATCCCTCATCATAGTCAAGTGGTCACCTAAGACCTCATCGACTTCATCTTCAACATAAGAAGCGACCGACTTGGTCAGAGTCATAATGACCACCTCCTCAAAAGCAAGACAAACAACACGAATTAGAACTGTATCTGGGACATCAGATGAGATCCCCTTGTTCTTTTTCGTCTTTTTCTCATCTCAAGTGATTGCCTTTTGTAAAGCGACCATTTTTCTAAAAACATGGAAATTCAAGAAAATAAGCACACAAAAATAAAGGGAATGTTGATGATATTCAAAAGCTAAGGAAACCAAACTTACTAAGACAATTGTCGGCCTTCTATTTAGTTTGAAAAGTAACCAAATCGCGGATTTCTATAAATATTTGTTAGACGAAAACATTGCTATTGTTGTCAACGACCTCTACCTTTAAGGACTTTGTGAAACGCAAAAGTGAATGCTGATCTATAGCTTCTAAGACACTCAGGTCCTTCAACTTGGTGACCAACTCTTTCTTGTTCCAATGAAAGTGTCTATTTGACCTGAAGAAAGGAAATAGGGGAATCACACTTTTGACAACCTCTCTATTTTCATCAATCAGATATGAGGTGTCATGGTCAAGGACCATTTCTTGAACCACGACACCTTCCTTGCCACTGCCAGTCAACGACAAGCAATATAATACCGATCCATGAAGTTATGAAGAAAATCCATTTACAATGGGAAAATTCGTTTGTGATTCTTAAAAGAAACCCAATTTTGCCTCGATGTATCTTCATTCCAAAGAAGACCAAAAAATGAGAAAAACAACCCCATTGCTGGAGATGTGTCCAAATAGCTATAAGTCCACTAAAATGCCTTCATACAAGCCAACAAATTCAGATGGATTTGAGAAGGGTATAAATATAAGTGCTTGAAAACATCCTTCTCGAAATCCATAAAAGGAAATTTGAAGCTCATATCTTTTAAACAACCTTGTACAAAGAGATATATATCATCGGATACTCGAAGCATATACGTTTGTTGTCATCGGGAGCTGACACCTCCCAATCTTCTGGACTAGCACTGATGTTAGTAAATCAGTCTTTGGCACTCCTAATAGTAAAAGTTGACACCATTCCTAGTGGTTCTTGAGCCACCCACTTGAAGCTCTACTCGTCCATTGAGATCACTAAATTGTAAAGTGTAGACACATATTTCACCATGTTGACCTGAACGGCAGAAGAAGAAAATGATTTCAACATCCAAACCTCCTGCAACTGCCATTTCATAAGTGAAATAGTCAAAATTGAGACCACTGCTCCAGTGCATAAATGACATGGTGGGACAATGAGATTGCCGCTAGTCACCACCTCATCAGAAACTTTAAAATCCTTTAGTCTGTGGTTATTTTAGTAAAAGCTACCACATATCCAAAGACTCTCTATGGTGGAGATAGAAACCTCTGCCCCTAAATAAACATCCACGATGATGAAAAGAACTAAGACACCAATGTGGGAACATACCGACCACCACGAAAGTATATAACATACAAACAACAAAATTCAAAAAAAAAAAAAAAAAGAAAAAAAAAAAAAAAAAGAAAAAAAAAAAAAAAAAGAAAAAAAAAAAAAAAAAGAAAAAAAAAAAAAAAAAGAAAAAAAAAAAAAAAAAGAAAAAAAAAAAAAAAAAGAAAAAAAAAAAAAAAAAGACGATGCGGTAAATATAAGCGACAAAACGACTTGCCAAACATGTGACTAGTACTCTAAAGTCCCAAATGTGCTAAAAACGGACGACGGAAACCGCCTACACCAATGAACACAAAGGAGCAAGGAAATTTTCCTTCGCGAAGTCTAGAGAAAACAAAGAGAAGAAGAAGGCGATATGTGTAAAACGACTTGGAGGGCAACTGTGCCAGTCTAGTATGAGCCTAATATAATTTTACCCGTTGACCTGACCCCCGCATCAGGCGTCTTAGGGTTCCTAGATCACCCGACTAGATCTAACTCCAACACCCCAAGGTGGCAATCTTGTTGAATCTACCATCATGGATCACCATTCAATGCTCTTGTCCCCTTCCATGTTGGGACAATCTCCTACATAAATAGTACCTCCAACACCAATAAAGGTACACTTTTATCATTCAAAATACATGTCATTCTTCTGAAACGACTACTTACTTGAGCGCCAGAGTGTTGGTAGGTACTACCCCACCATCGGGTTCGAATATTTGTTTGAGTTCTACAAGTCGATCATCCATCTTGGTCTTGTTCGGATAAATAATAGATAAAGTTGACAATATATTTAAAAAATAATTATTGTTTCTATAACTAAAGATTTATGTTTGCCTTATATTTATATATTGCAGGCTTAATTGCTATATTGGTTCGTCCCTCAGATTTCTAAACTAAAAAATACGGAATTAACATATTTTTAATGATGTGACATATAATTTTACTGATATAGAATCATCTAGATGCATTAATTAATCATATGTCATTAATTAAATTAAAAATATGAAGAAAAAAAAATTTTGAAGTTGAAAGCTAAGTTTTTATTGCATTGTATTCCAATTTCATGGGTGTTAATCATTTACATTATTGTATCATATGTCACGTTATTTAAAATATCTCACGTCATTATTTTTTAGTTAAAAAAATCTGGAGGAACCAAAATTAACGACTTTTAAAATAGAGGGACCGATTTCGTGAATCAGTAAAAATAGAATGACTAAGGTTGCAATTAAGCCTATATTGTATCATTTCTAAATAACGTTATAGTTATAAAGTATAGAAAAATATTTGGTATACACCCAAATACCCATTCAACACCTTAAGTGAGAAAGAAATTGAGGGGATTATGTGATAAGATGAGAGAAATAGAGAGAAAATGAGATGTTAATCGTGTATATAAAAATTAGGGATATACATATAAATATAAAGATTGTATAATATAATATATGTGATCACCCGTGGGAAAACAAATTATGTTGAAATGTAAATAAAAAAACTGTAACAAATTATGTCAACACTCCTATATGAATAATTTTCCTCTTTGGACGTGGATTAGTGAGTGCACCTTACGCTCCCTATGATCTTTGTGGGGAACCCAATGAAATAATTTTAAGAACATGAATAAAAAGCATAAAATAATAAAAAGATAAGAATAAAAAATAAGAATGATACTACTAGTCACATTGATTCAGTAAACTTGCTTTTTACGATAGCTAGCTTTAACCATTCCCGTCGGCGTAGTCACCGGCCGTCAACCCTTTCCAAGAGTTTGGAATGGTGGCGTTGACAACCATGAAGGTATATAAGCTCTATGCTTCCAACCTCACGTACAAAAACTTAATTATTGCTATATTCAAAGTTCAAAGAAAAAAAGAGAGAGAATATCATAAATATATCTATATGGGTGGTGCAACTAATTGTTCTTAATTAATTAAGAGATTGAGGTTTTGAAATTGGAGATTATATAGATGGGTTCTTCTAATAATGGTGGTGTGCCACCAGGATTTAGATTTCATCCAACTGATGAAGAGTTACTTCATTACTACTTGAAGAAGAAGGTTTCCTTTCAGAAATTTGATATGGATGTTATAAGAGAGGTGGACTTGAACAAGATGGAACCTTGGGACTTGCAAGGTAAAGTACCAATTTTCTTATATGTATAAATAGATTTTTAGTTTCTATAAAAATTTTGCTTTAATCTCTTAAAAAAATTATTATTTTATAATTTTGATCTTTAGTTATTTTTTGCAAACTTTTTAAATATTATAAAAAAAAACTAATTAATAGTAGAATTTTGAATAATTCTTAGGATTTACAATATCTTTGTTACTAACATTCACTTACTTTTTTCTGTAAAACAAAAATATTAATTTCCTTTTAATTAACTGTCGGTTTTTCAGATTTTTGTTAAAATTTATTTCTCATCTAAAAAATTTAAGATTTTTTTTTCTAATCAAAATATATTAATTAAACATAGTAGAATGAATGAGTACTTCAAATTCATATAAGATAAACACATGGTACGATCTTCTAACTAGTATGAGAATTTAAGATGATTATTAATTATTATTCGTTTTTGCCAACAATCAACTCCAATAAATTAATTTTATTTGAGCAATAACTTTCACACGACCTTCAATGATAATTCTATTGTGTACTAACTACTAATCACAATCACCAAATAACCGCACACAAAATACTTTTGATTTCCAATTTTAAGGCTTGGATGAACTTTTGATTTCCAATTTTAACTAAAACGTGATTTTAGTTCCAGTATTTCTAAATTCAATATATTAGTTATTATTTTTACAAGTTTCGTAAATTTTATTTACAATTTTGTTTGGAATTTATTTCTCTGAACGTGACATTTTTATTAATGATGTTGAATTGTATTTGATAATGGAAAATTGTTGATTTGGACCACAAATAATAGACTAAAAATTTTGTTACAATTTTGTTCAGATTCATTGTTTAAATGTAAACTGCCTATTCATCTAAAAACAATGTCACATTATTAAATGTAATTTTATATTATTAATGAATACTATACATCATAAAAATTAAATCCCAAATTAAACTCCAAATTAAACCGTGAATAAATTCTTCAAACTTATAAAACAGATGGACTAGTTAATCCTAAATTTTCAAAAAGAAGGACCAAAATCTTGTTTTAGTTAAAATAAAGACATCCAAATTGCACTGCAAGTATTTTAGTGGAATATAATATCATTAATTAACATATTGAAGAATATATTTGTTAACAGGTGCACAAATTCGATAAGTGTTGTAAGAGAAAATAATCAACAAAAGTAACGACGTCTCTTTTTTAAGAGGAGCCATATTTTGAACCCCAAATAAAAAATAGAAATATATCAATTAACGAACACAAATATTAAATTAGATTGCGAGATTTTTTATGTTAGATCGTATAATTTCAAAATTAATTGATTATGATCATACTAAATGTTGCAACAATATATTCTTCATGTTAATCATTTAGAAAACATTCATAAAACTTTATTAAGGTATTTCTTGATTTTTTCTGTAACAATTTAAAAATATGTATAGCTTTAAAAACTTTGTAATAAAAGAAGTCTATCCACGTGAAAAATGTCAATAGTTTTCTACATACGCAAAATATTTTGGACAGACAACTCATTACAATGTGTTAATTAAATCTTATCATTTTATTAAAGTAATTCGAAAAAATTATCAAATTTAAAAGATGTCGTGCATAATTTAATATAACTTAAACAATTCATGCAAACTTGAAAGAAAAAGTCGAGGAAAAAAAAACTTACAAGACTTGAAGCAAAAACTGAACTAAATTAAAAGATGTATTTTTTTTTTTAATTAATTAGTACACAACCATAGGAAATCATATAGTCATATATATTGCATGCATATTATTCTTAAAATAGAGAGTATTCTTTCAGAGAAATTCTTACATTATGCTCAATACTCAAAAATAAAAATATTGCATCATGTTATTGTTTTGTTCATTTGTAGTGTTTGCTTATTGGTTAGAATTTTGATGATACACAGAAAAATGTAAGATTGGGTCAACTCCACAAAACGAGTGGTACTTCTTCAGTCACAAAGACAGAAAGTACCCTACAGGTTCAAGGACTAATAGAGCAACAAATGCAGGGTTTTGGAAAGCCACAGGAAGAGATAAATGCATTAGGAATACATACAAGAAGATTGGAATGAGAAAGACACTTGTGTTCTACAAAGGCAGAGCACCTCATGGACAAAAGACTGATTGGATTATGCATGAATATCGCCTTGAAGATGCCAATGATCCTACCAATGTATGCCTTTCTTTCTCCATCTGCATTATTATTTATATACATATAACACAAATATTCGTTGACTTAGTAAGTTAGTAAGTTCAATTCATGGTATCATATATTTTTTTTAAATACACGTAAAATATTGAATATAAAATCTTATAACTACTCATTTCTAATTTTTGTAATTTTTTATATGAATGATTGTTAAAGTAATATAAAAACATTGAAATGTTGAATCAATAAATTTTAATACATTTAAATAGCACCCGCGGTTGCTTAATTTAATTTCAGTTATCGTCTTAGTCTTTTTTTTTCTTCTCGATTTGATCATTTATTTTAATTTTAAGTGATAATTTGATCTTTTATGTTTTAAAATGTCAACAACATTATCCTTTTTTTTTTATACAAAAAATCATCAAAATTTTCAAACAAAACCCATAAAATTAATTATCATCTTCAATATAATGCAAATTTCATCAAATTCATAACTTAAATCTTTAAATAAACTCATATTTTTATTTTTTATTTGATGAATTTGATGTTGTTGGAGATGAAAATATGAGTTTATTTGAATATTTGAGTTATGCATTCGATGAAATTTGCATTATATTGAAGATGTTAATTAATTTTATGAGTTTTGTTTGAAAATTTTGATTATTTTTGTAAAAAAAAAAATAATATTGTTGACATTTTAAAACATAAAAAATTAAATTGTCACTTAAAATTAATAAAAGACCAAATAAAAAAAATAAATAAACATCTAAAACGTTAATTAAAATTAAATTAAGGGATCACATATGTTATTTAACCTTTTAATATTTACAAAAGAGTTCTAAAAAAAAGTTAACTATGCATGTGTTTTCTAGATAATTTTGCTTGACACATGCCATTTTTGTTTAAGGATCATCGATGCCTGATTGTACGAATGTAGCTATCTCTAATAGAAATCTAACAAAGTTTTAATTAAACCATCATCTATTTATATACATGTTATGATGATCATATACCAACTAAATGTATTTGTAGGAAGAAGGATGGGTGGTGTGCAGGGTGTTCAAGAAGAAGAACTTATTCAAGATTGGGAGTGAAGGTGTATCTACACACAATCACCAAGAACAACAACAGATGAACATTAACATTTCCTCAGGAACCAATCCTCGTTCCTTCATGCATAGAGAAAACCAGTACTTACTACATCACCAACAACAGCAAAATCACTCAGCTGGGTTTGAGCATGAAAAACCTGAACTTAGTCTTCACTATCAACACTTGCAACAAAACTCTCAATACTCATCACTTTTTCAATCCCAATCTCTTCTTCATGCCCAAAAACCTCTAGAGGTTAATTTTGACTACTCATATGCATCATCATCTTTACATTCAGAACAACCAATCACAGTCAAACAACTGATGACAAATCCTAGAGACTGTGAAAGTGGGAGTGATGGATTGAGATACCAAGTTTCAGAATCTGGCATTGAAGTTGGATCATGTGAACCACCAAGGAGTGGTGGTGATGGAATGAATGAATGGGGTATGCTTGATAGATTGGTGAATGAAGATTCAACAAAATTAGGGGGAAGTAGGTTTGAAGATGCAAATAATCATCAAATCAACCAACTTTCTTTGCGAGGTGAGATGGATATTTGGGGCTATGGAAAACAATGATTTTTATGCCACATTTTATAATTAACACTAATTAAGTGTAATCATGCATTAGATGGTGCGTGTAAACGACCATTAATTATTTAAATATGGGTACAAAACAGACATACATATTATATTATTATTATTTTTGTACTGATTGAAGATTGTTTGTAACATTTCACTTGATTTGAATACTTTATTAATTAATTTATAATCGTTCAATCGAATATTCAATAAATGTAAATTTGGAAGTAAATGTGATTGTGTTGGTGTGTTAATAATTACTTTATCGAATGATAGTAATAGTATAAATATATGGACACTCAAGTGATAAGTTACCTAGTGTCGGTCCTCTATTTGGAAGTATAAATATGATCATGTAACATGAACCCGAATAATTTTATGTACCCCGAAACTTTAAACATGGAGATAATTTATTTTCGTATATAAAAATCAAGTCTCACATCTAAGAAAAAAAAAAGTCTCACAATCATTTTCCTTACATTTCACATATTTTTTGGTGAAGGTGTTTTGGGGGTGAAGGTTACCGCGTGCTTGTTAGTTTAAATCTCTTTGAACCGTTGCAAGATTTTAAGAGAATTCTATTAGGAATAATAACATATGTGCAAGATCCACAATTATGTAACCAAATTTTAGGTTAACAAAATATTAAATTATGTTATTGTATTTACTATTTAGTATTTAGTTAAATAGTTAATTTAATATGTCCTTGATTAAAATTAGAGACATGTTATTATGATAGAGATTATGATAATGAAAAACAAGTCTTTTATTATTTTAATATAAAATGTTCTTGATATATTGTAGGAATATTGTGAGTAGAACATAAATAATATGAAAATATCAATATATATGTTATGATCTTTATTGAATAAATATTAATATATATCATTTATTAAATTACATATATAAATGATGTATATGTTGATATGATTATTGAACTGACTCAATTGAGATTTTCTAATGGTTAATATTTTCTTAATTTATCAATAGAAAATTCTCAGGAAGATATATAATGAATTTTCTTTGACTTGTGATTATCATAGTAATTAACAAGTTATTTATTGTATTTTAATTCCTATTACCTAATACCTTAGAGTGCTAGATTGAAAGGATATTGGGTACGATTAAAGACTTGTATAATTCATGGTTAATCAAGATGGGATCCGTCAACTCTAAGTAATGAGTTTGAGCTCTATGATAAAATAAAACCATGGCCAGAGAATCTAAATGAAATAAGCAATGGTGGAGCTTGATATGTTACTCATGAATCAAGATGAGCCAACAACCTACCAAGAAGCCATGATTGACCCATAATATGAAAAATGGCTTGAAGCCATGGGATCCGAAATGAAATCTATGGACACTAACCAAGTATGGACCTTGGTTGATGCAGTTAAAGGGATAAAATCCATAAGGTGCAAGTGGGTATTCAAGAAGACTAACATGAATGGTAAGACAAATACCTGTAAGGCAAGGCTAGTAGCGAAATGTTTAAAAAAAATTCATGTTGCATACTGATAAGGACCTCAAGAGCATGAAGATAATCCATATTTTAATAAATTAATATGAACTTTATTTATTTTAATTTGGTTTGTATTAATTTTTAGTTTGCTTTGATTTGGAATTGTAATAGTTTTATTATTGATTTAGTTTATGTTATGTGTAAGTGAAGATACTTTACTTCCTTACATTAATTTATTTTAGAAAAAATAAGATGTAAGTCCAATATGGGCCTAGAGAACGGTGTCACTTATGACTCATTTAGGTTTAGAGATAAACTTAGTATAAATAAGCATTTGTAACCTCATTGGAGGTAGATTTTGAATATTATTTTTGTGAGACTTTGCCCTCTAGAGTTCTTGAAAGAATTCACTTTGAACTTATCAAGGTTGTTAATCCTTGTAGTGTTCTTTTTGGCTTATCAATCCCTAGAATGTAGCGTCATTTTGTTCTTGGTTCGTTTGCTGAATAATAATTTTGAGTTTTCTTTACATCAAACCCTAATACTCAAATTCTATCAATTTTCGTGTTCAGTAACCTACGATCATATCTCGAGTTTTACATATTTGTTTTCAGTGATTCAACAACCTAACTTGCGTTTTGGAACGTCATATTTGACCTCGTTTTGGAACTTCATCTCTCATCTTTCACACACGAGAACAAATAAATGATAGAGTAAAATAAATAAGTAGACTTATTTAATTTGATGGTACGGCTTTATGATGCACCAACATGAGTTAATGAAACACGAAAACCCGTAAGCTATAGTGCACTAGGTCAGTATAAGTGGCTCTATAAATAAAATCATTTGTTGAGTTAAAAACACATTTAGAGCAAGTGTACTCTATCGCAGTAGTATAAAGATTATCATATCTATAAAGATTAATTAGCAAGTACCAAACTAATTAAGATTATTTATTAGTTAGACTAATAATAATGATTGAATTGATTGTGTAATTAACAAGCAAATATCAAGTAACAACGAACAAGAATAAAGATGAAAAGTTGTAAATCAACGGAGATAAGTTTAGGATCACGATTTCACTCGTAACTTTGATTAGCTCTGATTCTAGTTATATTCATACTCCTTTCTTTTGATTCAATTACCGATCTTTTTACTAAAATTATTAACTTGTTTGATTATTTGTGATTAATATTATTTTTCTTAAATTAACCAATATTTTAAAAACTATGTTTGTTGGGTCAACATAAAAAAACCGTTAGTTAGTAAAAACCAGAGAAAAATAAAAAAAAAAACCGGATTGAACTGGGTTAGACAAGTGGGTCACTAACCGAGCCCAGTTTTGAAAAACCGCTCGATTTTTTAAAACACCCAGATTTTTTATTTATGCAAATAAAATAAGTTTTTTAAATTAAAAGAAAATAAAAATAATATTTTTAAGTTTAACTTTAACAAAAAAACTTTTATTTAACTCAAAACTTTATTCCATTAAATCTGCAAGGCTCCCGTGATTGATCGGTTGATCAATATGAAATTTGATATTTGAATTTATATTATGAAGATAAGTATTTGTTTTGAAATTTAATGTATTTGTTATAGATATTGAGTATTTTGTTATAAACTTTATAGATTTTTACTTTACAAGTTATGAAATTTTGGATATTTTAATATATTTCATATATATTTTATTATTTATTTATTGAACGGTTCGATCGTGGTTCAACCAATTGAACCATGACCTAGAAATCTCACTGGTTCGACCTTCGGTCCAGGTTTTTAAACATTGAAATTAACCTCTTGTTTGGTATGCAAAGAGTTTAAATTTAAGAAAAACATAGAGGATAAAAAGGTTGAATGATTAGAAGACTAAAATAAAGTTTGATCATATAATAATTTATAGCGTCAATTATCCTTTTAATCTACAACCACTAACAACTAATTGATTAAAAACATGCAGAGAATGATCAATCCTAACACGTAATTAGAGTAATAGGAAAATTTAATTGAACAATAAAGAGTAATCAAAATAAAACTAAAATAAAAAACTAAGACATAGTAAAAGATATCTCAATTACAAGATCTACTAAAGACCTAGAAAAGAGTTTAGTTACTCATTATTATAAATAAATAAAAAAATCAAAACAAGGATAATAGTGTTTATCAAATTTAAAAGAATATAAACCCGTAAAAAAAATATTTTAAAATTTGAGACACTTTTCTACAACCCCATAAGAATATTTATCTTCTATTCTCTGTGTGGCACTACTCTTTTTTTCTTGTAATTGTGTCATATTTATCAATGCGGCACTACTCTTTTTTCTCTATGCGGCACTTTACTACAACTCCATAAGAATATTTATCTCGTGATGTGTATATTTATCCTTGTCTCATAAGAAACTTATAACCTATTTTTTTATTTTACATTTTGTCATTCAAATCTCGGCCCATTATTCGATCATGTTTCACCTATAGGGATGAGAATAGGCTTAGTCGAACTTGACTTTGTAGCACTTGAGTAAGATTTATAAAAAAAAAAATAAATAAATAAAAAATTCAACGCCTAAGTCTAGTTTGTGGTCCGTCGTAGACATACTTTTTAGGTCTGAGGCTGGCCTTGATAGAAGTTTGGTATGACATGTTAGCCTACTTAAAAGCCTATTTCTTTTTTACATTTTTGAATAAATAATCAAACATATCTTTAAATAAATTAATAAATTAATATGTCAATGAAATTAAATTTTATTTTGATATTTAATATAACATTGTGAAGAATATGCGTAAAAAAACTAAAGAAGATTAATATGCATAAATTACAAAAAAAAAAAAATTGAATATCTAACAAAAAAAATCAAAATTTAATATAAGAAATATAGTAGTAAAAAAATATTATTTATATTTATTTAAATAGGTCGGTCAGATAGACCTAAAAGATTTATTATGTGCCATGTAGTCTGATATTTTCAACTAAATAGATTTTTATTTATTTAAGTCTTGGCCTTGTCTTTTTAAAAAAGAGTCTGACGAAGGCTAAGCCGTAGGCTCCTATCAGTCGGTCTACCATATTTCCACCTCTAGTCACCTACTACTACTAATAATATAATATATAAAATATATATACATATAGTATTATTTATATCATATTATTTGAGTTTATAAGCGGTTCATATTTCGTACTTACATAAATTTGTATTATTTTTTTATCAAAATTAGTTTTGCCAAAAATGATGAATAAACAAGGATAAGTGAGAATCAAAATTATAAAATAAGATCAAATAAATGGTATATACACTCTTAAAATCCTATAAATTATGAGTTTATCACTCTTATGCAGAATTACACGGCATGTTTTCTGAACAACCAGAACCCTAGCAACACTAAAACACATAATGTTTTCCCTTTCATCAGTTTTGTCCATCAGCTAGCACTGCAAACATGTGTTGCTCTGTTCCTGTGGACTACATAGAGACATTGTCGTTTGAGCAACAATTTGTGGTTCTCTTTAACATTTATCTGCAAAGGTTATGGGCGATAAGAGGTAATTACATGATCCTTGATTCATTTCCATTTGAACGAATCCATCAAAGGGAAAATTTTAAATTTTGTTGCGTTTTATGTGTACGTTTATTCATGATTTCCTTTTAGTGACGACTTGATATATCATATTCATGACCCATAAAATGTGGTCATCAGTCTACTCACATAATAGTCTCGATGTATTATTGTTGTCCTAATTAACAATAATATTTTGATACGAATACTTACAAAATAGTGTTCTAATGCTCAATAAGATCTCATAATGAAGTCGCACTTGATATTCTATTAAACAAATTATATATTCTAAGGACTTTATTATATTATACGGGTAATAACTTGATAAATGATGTCTTGTACATATATCTAAAATTATATATGTGATTTAAGTTCATGATACGAATAAAAATCCATGTAAAATAGATTGGCCATATGGCTACACCAACATATACCTTTGTTGATGCTCATTTCTCAACATTCACAAATGCATTTGAATCAAAAAAAGTTACATGAAAATCATATTTTATCACACATAATTTTAGTTGCAAAATAGGATCATGTTGACACACTTTTAAATGCATTAAAAATCATTCATGAGTATTGTAACTTTGTAAACCAACTCACATGTTTGTAAATCGATTTACAAAGGTCGATAACTCATTGTTGATATTCCAAACTTTGTGAATCTACTTACACATGATGTGAATCAACTCATACAATTTCATGAGGTTTTATAAATTGACTCACACACCTTTAAAGACTCGTGTGAATTGATTCATAGCCCCTGTAACCTGATTCACATGACCTATAACGTTAGTTTATGATAGTTTTTTAAAGTTACAAAGTGGTTATTTCCATCAAGATGCATTAGACTTTGGCAAAATATCTCATGTCTATTTAAATTCTCATCCTAACCTTCATTCTTAGTAAGAATACTTTCACCTATTCCTAAAGTTTCATGCACTCAAGATCATAAACTATATTAAACACTTTTTTCTAATTCAAGTCTTGTTTATGAGTGGATAATTAAGTGAAAAACATCAAGATAAATGGTATATCTTGTTGGGACGATTATTCTACACATGGGATATCAAAGGGGTAACGATTGGTGTTACATTGAAGGACTGGATAGGAATTTTCTGTGGGTTTTAGAATGATATTTTCTCAAGGTACTATCTTGTAACAATTGAAGGAGTGTTTTATTGAATATAGTGGCTCAAATTGTGTCTTGCACGGTGCTTCAAGAAATTTGGTTCTAAACGTTTAGGGAATAAGGGATCGATGTACAAGTATTGTAACAATTGTCGACGAGTATTGAAAAAATTCTATTTGATATAAAAGAAGAAACTTGTATTCTTTGAATGAGGACTAGATGTACCCTACTTGTGAGGATGAAGTAGACAAATCAATATAGAATAGTGTATTTTCCTCTTTATCTTATCCCATTTAATTTCTGAATTTTACGTTCACTAGCAAGACCATTTTTTTGGTATGCCTACAAATGATGTGAATCCTGTTACAGGTCTTTCTTATGGTTAGTCAGCATTTGGTGCTAATAATATTTGGATGAATGTAACAAGCACAATTGTCGCAACTTCGTTGATACAGGATAATAATGAAATTATTCTCTAGTATCCATATGACAATATGAGGACAATCCAATGCTATATGATTATCTCAAGATTCATTGGCAAGAGTTAGACAACATATTGATGACAATAATCATGTTATGGTGAATATGTTGACCCAACAAATGGATGCAGTTATAGCGCCACTGATGCAAAATACTAATAATGCATGTGTTGCATTGGCCACACAAATAGCAAGATTGAACCAGACTTTAAGGGTGATAACCCTATAAGACGTTAATGCCCATCAAGGGCAAAGATATATAATCCAAGCACCACAACTTTTTATTGAATTGGAGGCTATGTAGGGTTATAACGAGAATATGGCCCTCAACCAAGGTTGTAGTATGGCAAGTGCAAATTTTATATAGAAATTACGCCAATGTGTAGAATCTAAGGTTGGATAGATTGAGGCAAAGTATTTCTTTCAATCAAGCACAAATAAATGTGAACCAAATCGTTAAAAAAACCCTTAATAGGTTTTGTCTAAATGGTGTGTGTGCAAATCAGAGATACTTTACATCACATTTTTCAACTTAGGTTTGATAAACTGAGATCTTAAGAAGAATTAAAATTATAAATCTTCCTGTGTTTTATGGTGAAAATGGAGAATCTATAATAGAACACATTGTTAGATACTCGACTGAGTTAAGAGAACTTATTCATGATGAAGGATTAAAGATGAATATTTTTCCTAGTTTATTAAAAAAAAAAATATTTTTTCAAGATTCTCTATGATAAGGCCTAAGTCCATATATAATTGGAATCAATTGGAGAGAAAAATTCCATGATCAATTCTTCATGGGTGACTTAAAAATACTTTCAAATTTGTTCAATATTAACAAAATACAATGAATCTATCGGTGATTATTTGGCCAAATTTAGACAAATGAAGATCAGGTATTTCAAACCAATCCTAAAAGTAGAGATGAGCAAAATGGTCGGCCAGTAGTTTAAAAAGAACTATTTAGCACAATTTGTAGCGAATGTTTAATAGATAGAAAGAATCATAAAAATAAATTCTTTAAAAATAAAAATAAAAGTAAATCATGTTACGCATAAAATGTCTGATGATGATTCTAGTCCTAATAATTGCAAAATAGACTTGACAAAGTTAAAGGCCGGTCCGCCTTATACATGCCAAACATTGTTTCGTACTAAAAATAAAGAGAAATTTAATCATGTCAAAACTAAAACTTACACATTAGACATCACAGAGGCAAATAAATTTTTGACATTTTACTGAAAGTTTAACATAATGTTTTAGAATATCAACTAGCAACATAATGTTTTGACAAAATTTATGGTTTTAGCAATGTTTAATTAAATTTTGGATTTAAATTCACTTTTGGTTTTTATATTTTGTCAAAAATGATTTTTGTTTATATCTTATAAAAGATGATAAATTTCATCATAATTAATCAGCACGTGAGGTTCCAAATAATAATAGTTCTCTTATTTTTTAAATTTTATTTTTTGCTCCCCTACTAATAAATCATTTAGATTTGTTTTATCCCTACCATTTTTTACGATAATTGTTTTATTACTTTTATTTATATATTAAAGTATTTGAATTTAAGTATAAATCTTAAAATGTTAACATAAAATAGGTATATTTTATTTTTAATAATATGAAATTTTAAATATTTATATAAAACATTTAAAATGTTATTTATTTTATTGTAAATATTTTAATTTATTATATTTTTAATAATATTATTTAAAATTTATCTAATTTATATATATTAAAGTTTTTGAAATAAATTTATTTTATTTTATTTTATTTGGTTTAAATAATATCCAATTTTTATTTTTAGTCTCTCTAATAAATTTTTTCAAACTTTTTGTTATTAATTTGAGTCCATATTTTTTTACAAAAAAGTGCACATTAGTGACATTTTTTGATGACATATCATTTTTAAAATTATAAAATATTATCAATTTAATAATTTAACTATTTAATCTTGAATCTTTATTAATTTATCTAAAACTTTAAATTAAATATTAAATTTTTAAATTAAAATTTAAGTAGTTAAATTTTTAAGTTAATGATATTTTAATAAACAAAATCAATTAGAATATACGACGTCAACTTTTATATAAAAAAATATAGATTAAAATTAATAGTAAAAAATTTAAAATAATCAGAGTACAAAATAATTTTTAAAAAAACTAAAAATAAAAATTATTATATTTAAAGAGATAAAAACATAATATTTTAAACTAGTTCTCTATGTTTAATGGTAAAGAGTAATAGAATTAAAATGCAATGCACCCGTACCAACTACGAATATACTACTACCAGTAAGTGTTTTCTAAAAGAAAAAAAGTGGTAGAAATGTGTGAGCCATCTAGATCTCCAACCATAACATTTCTCATTATATCTTTTATCCACTGCATTAAGTTGTTTATGGTGACACTTTGGATTTAGCGATGGAATCTAAAGACAATCGACCGTCTCCACTCCACTAAAAATACCATTTCCAATATTTTTATTTTATTTTATTATTTGATGAAAACCCCACCAATTTGCATAGTCCACGTTACAAATTCCATTCTTAACAAGTTCCCAACAACAACCAACAACCTCAATTTACGATCCAAATTCAATTTTCAATTTTGAATTGAAGTTGAGAGTCGAAAGAAGAAAAGGATGCTGTGTTTGGGCATAATTGGTGGGGTCACAACAAAATGCCTTCAGTTCTACGATTCCCGTTACAGAACAAATAACAAAAAATTCATTAATCTAAACAACAAAACCAGTTTCAATTTCAACACGAGGTGGCGTTTCATGGCACTTGAATCTGATTCTTCTTTTGCATCTTCTACTGATTCTGATACCACCGCAGCTACTGGGTATACTCTAATTCTTCTTTCTACTTTCTACTTTCTACTTTCTACATCCCCTCTTTTATGAAATACACCTCATTTCTTAACACTGTGCCGTTTAATTCAACTACCAACTTGTTCCTTTTTAGAGGTAATTTTATTTTTCTTTATTTAGGTTTTGCATCATAGAAGGCCCTGAAACTGTACAAGATTTTGCGAAGATGGAACTTCAAGAAATTCAGGATAATATTCGTAGTCGAAGGAACAAGATCTTTTTACATATGGAAGAGGTGATATGCTTGCTGCTTCACACAACTAAATATTGCCATTCGTCCCTAATTATAAAACCATTTTTCACCTTTTCTTTGTTTCTTAATATAATACCCATTACAAACTTCAACGTGCGTTAATGATTTTTTACAAAAATACCTCTTATTAGTTTAGCATTAGAAAACATAATTTCTTTTTCTATATCAATAATTATAAGAGTAAATAAGAAAAAAAAATAACATACTTTTTTTAAAAATTTACTGTTACAACCACTTTTTTTACTCCATGTGAAATGGGTTAGATGGTCTTATAATATGGGACACGCAGTAAAAAGTAAATACTCAATTTCGTGTCTGAATTTGTTGGACTATATCAGTCTAGTATTCTACCTAATGATCCCTGAAATTGTAAATTTTTAATTAGATTTGTTTCTGTTGGTGTTGGTATTTTTGTAGGATTATAATGGTTAAGTTAGTAATGATGGCAATGCATTTGAAACTAAGTGAGTACTATCGTGTATGCATTTGATAACTGATATAGAAGGATGAACCTGATTAATCTTTTGCAATTCTAGGGATCATTTTGTATTATTGATAATGTGAGAGATGCTAGGTTGATATGGTTCTGTAATTTTAAGACCAACTTGGATATTTACTCGCTAAATAACATCACTAGCTCTCTGGAATTAGGGTGTGTTAAATTGCTAATGAATAAAGATTTATCATAATCAAAGAGAGAATATTGTTATACTGCTTTGAAAAAAGTAGCAAGTTATTTTTCATATGTTAAATTCATAAGCTCTTTTAAACATTTACGCAAGTGTTTGTGTCAAATGATAAGCTCAAATATGATGTAAAAAAACTCTTCCAAAATCACCCTTAATTCATAGTTCACTGCTTTTATACTTGTAATAGTGTTCCACAAACAATTGTGTGCTTAGTGTGTGAGACCCGCGTGATCTTCTTTGGATAAAAAATAGCTTCTGGACTTGAAAGTTACACAGCACATTTTGAAAAGAAAAAAAAACTGTCTGACTTCCTATATTTGATTCACTTCAGATCAGGGTTATTAGATTAGATTTGTAACATTTGCAAATCAGTTTTTGGACACCCACGAGGGAATGTGATACATAAATAGCAAGGGTTTTGGTTGAAATAGTTAACAAATTGTAATTTTGGTGTATCTTAGTCCTTTTTATTTTCTTGACTTAATCCATATAAAATCTCTATCTGTTGTTGTTAGTGGCTCTTTGCTATTGGAGAGACCTCATAAGTTGTGATTGAGTAGCAAAGGAAATAATTGAAATTATCCAGGAGAAAGTGTTTCATAGTTATGTTTTTATTACTTATGGTTGCTATGTCTAAGTATACATAAAATTGAGATGGTTTTTGTGCCTATCATTTTGTCCTTTATCAAGATTATGTTGATCTCTTTTTTTTTCTTCATTGTCTTTCCAAGTTTAATACAAAGAACTTGTTGAAAAATCACATTACCATAAAGCATTTATTTGACTTTTTGGGATGCTACTTTCTTATCAACAGCATACTTTTTTTTTTGTAGGTTCGTAGGCTTAGAATACAGCAAAGGATTAAAAATGCTGAACTTGGAATTTTTAAAGAAGAGCAAGAGAATGAACTTCCCAACTTTCCATCATTCATTCCATTCTTGCCTCCTTTGGTAAGTTTCATGTAGTTAATTCTGAATTATAGCACCAATGCATTAAATAACTTGTCAGTGATTTTTCCATTGTTCTTAATGAGCATAAATAATTTACTTTCAACTGCATGCATTATCTGCAGACTTCAGCGAACCTCAAGCAGTATTATGCAACTTGTTTTTCTCTTATCGCGGGAATAATTCTTTTTGGTGGTCTTCTTGCTCCCAGTGTAAGATTTATGAGCACTTAGGCTTATGTTTCCAAGCTTGCGTATTTGCCTTTGGAATTTTCTTTGGATTAAATATCTTGGAAGCAATTGATTATATTTACTTCTATTTTATGAAACTTTATCCTCAATGTGATTGTGCATCATTACATATTCTACTCCATTGCTGCTTGAGATCTGTAATAAATGAAAAGAAGAATGTCTCATATTCATCTCATATTCTCAGTTAGAGCTTAAGCTTGGAGTAGGGGGCACATCTTATGCAGATTTTATTCAAAGTATGCATCTTCCCATGCAGTTGAGGTAGTGTTGGTTTCCCGATAGTCCTGTAGTCTCAAAATTTAATTCATCACTCTTGGAATGAGAATATCAGTCATTCCAATTATTGTTTCCTATGTTAACTAAATTATGTTGGATATTTTAGTCAGGTTGATCCCATTGTAGCATCATTCTCTGGTGGAGCAGTTGGGGTAATCTCTGCATTAATGGTTGTTGAGATAAACAATGTAAAACAACAGGAACAGAAAAGATGTAAATACTGTCTTGGTACTGGTAAGATTTCAAACCCTCTTCTGAGATCTGTGTTTTAGGTAAGGATGGATATGAGTCGAGCTCAGTCAAACTTTGTTCAACTCGACTCAACTCATTTGGTTCATGAACCAAATTCAACAGGTTAATTTTCAAATCGAGTCCCGAATTATTTTCGAGTTGATTTGGTTCATTGTCATCCCTAATTTTAGGTGTCGAATTTGTGAATGGTGGAATTGAAGCATTTTTGCTTTTATTTTTTTCACTTAAATGTAAATTTTTAATTCTTTCAACTGCTAAGGAGGAGGCGGCGAAGCAAAAACTGTCTATTACGATTGGAATAGGATAATATAAATTACATAATAAAAAAAGCTTTGACAGGCTCTTGAATCACCCCAAAGGCCCAAACCGTACTCACAATAATCCTTCTTTCTTCACTGTATTGAATAGTTCTCAAGATATTTCTATGTGATGTATAATCCACTATGTAATTTTCACAATGGAACACTTTACTTTCTATCATAACTATGTTGCTGAGGATTGTTGCATAATCTCTCCAGCCTCAATTATACGGCAAAGTACTTACTTTCACATTTATTAAGAAGGGTTGTTAAGTACATTTGATTTTCTTGATTTCATGGAAAAAAAGACCCCTAATTATTATGGTCATCTCTCACAACATTAAGGAATTAATGCAACGATATTTTGGGAACAATATGATAGATTAGTTGATTTTTGCTTAAATTTTAGGCCAACAAAATACATGTTTTTTTTTTATTATAATTGATCCGGAGGGAGTAGAATGCAGTGGTAATGCATTGCATTTTATTACTTATAACTTAGCTTCCATAATCCATATAATGGTTTTCATTTTGTGAATTACTTGTAGATTTTAAAACTTCATCTGTTGAAGCTAACTGCAAGAAACTTGACATTCCTGTTATACTTTTGGCATGTCAGGATATCTTGCATGCGCTCGCTGTTCAAATACAGGAGCACTTGTTCTCATTGAACCGGTATCCACCTTCAACGGTGGAGATCAGCCTCTATCACCACCAAAAACTGAGAGATGTTCAAATTGCTCCGGATCTGGCAAGGTTGGTCATTTAGAAGTATTGACTTCATTGTTTTTAGTTATGTGCTAAATATATTTAAGCACTGTGACACACTTTGATGACATTAACATTCTTACCATGATGATGATAATAATTGTTGTTGTGATTGAGAATAATGTTGCAACTTTTATATTGAATTCTGATTGCAGGTCATGTGTCCAACATGTCTTTGCACTGGAATGGCCATGGCAAGCGAACATGATCCACGTATTGATCCTTTTGATTAGAGGTTTAATATTGTGATAGATATCCTAAGTAGCCAATTTGAAATTGTATGATGAGTATGGTATGGTGTAATGGAATTTTTGTAAATATGTATGAATAAAGTAATATGCAAAAGAAAGAGGTTAAGGATCTAAAGACAATTTTCTTTACAACAATGATACATGACATTTCATATTCTTCAACGCTCATTCAACACTTTATTTTATCTTTATCTCTTTATTCCCATCATATCATCAACATATTACATTTAGTATATCACTCTATTTATTTCTCTTTCTCACGGTTAACGATCTAAAGACAATTTCCTTTATTTGTTGATAATTGAATGTGGTGTAGCAAGAAATATTCATGATTACTTTTTGAGAATGGCCACAAGAAATTTAGGGGTTGATTACTGTTTTAGAAAACAAGTATACATTTTTAAGATAAGAAAAATATGTATGGCCTTTTGTTTTCATATGATTGCATTGAAATTGTTTCCTTATAATTTGTCCTTAGAGTAATTACTTCAAGTCCACCTTTATTTTTATTTGTCTTTCCCTTGTTTTTATGGGCTCTTATACTCATTTCAAATTATTATTCTCGCGGTCGCTGCCACACTATTTTTATTATTATCGATGTGAGAGTTTTTAGGAAATCGCTAATTTATTTTTCGAAATTGTACTGGTCAATCGTTTTTGTCTCGCATATTTGCATAATAGCAAAAATGTCATTGAAATTGATGTGTGTCTATCAAATTAAGTGAAATTTCGTCATTGAGACTCTTATTCATCTAAATCTCTCTCATTTGATTCGAGAGTTTGTTCACAATTGCATTTCTTCAACCTCTCTGAGTATCAAATGAAATGGAGATCAGACAACCTCCTCCAGTTCTTCCAGAAGCCTAAGACAAGTAAACCGTTTATCACCTTATCTTTTTATTCTCGCATTAAAAAGATTGAGTCACAAGATTAAGGATAAAATTATCAATGGCACTTGGTAACCTTTATACCTTGGTAGAGCAGGAGATCCTAAGTTATCCCAAATTTTCTTTGCGGGTGATATGGTCTTGGTTGTAGAGGCTAACTTGGATCAAGTAGGGGTTATATAAGTGATGGAAGAATTTTGGGCAAAAAAATAAACTTCAACAAGTCCAAGGTGTTTTACTTGAAATGTAGAATTCTAGGTTATGTAATGGAACTGGTTTTACTTGAAATGTAGAATATGCATCGAGAAAAATATTGTCTTGAAATGATAGCATGGTTTATGACTGTACTTTTTGGTATTTGGTAACATCGATGAATATAGGAACTACAATTATGGAGCTGCAGGAGAGGCTTTGAAGGTGAATCTACTTGACCATCCAGAATACATAGAGCAGAATGCAACCCTAGCTTTCCAAGCTGCAATGTGGAGATGGATGACACCAATCAAAAAATCACAACCCTCTGCCCACGATATCTTCGTTAGCAACTGGAAGCCTAGCAAGAACGACACAATGGAGAAACGGTGATAATGTTTGCGGACAGGGTGATGTTGACGCGATGAACAACATCGTTTCTCTTTACCAATATTATCTCGACCTTCTCCGTGTCGGTCGTCAACAAGCTGGACTCCATGAGTTCCTCACATGCTGTCAGCGGGTTCCTTCAACCCATCCTCCAAATCTGCATCGTCTTGAATTAGATCATGTTTATCATCACATGATATTGTTGTGCCTATACCTTTGAAAATAGGAAGATAATAAGTGTTCTTAAAGTTATTGGCAATGCAATAATTATGAACTGTTTTTTATTTGTTCTTGTGTACAAGTATAAGTCATTTGTAATATTACACTTTGTGAAAAATCTGTATCTGGTATATAATTACTTATTATATACATTCCTTGGTTGCAGATGTTTTGAATTTTAATGTATATTTGAAGCAGATTATTTTGGAAAAAAACTATACCGAGTCATTTGGGTTTAATAGTGGCCAACAATGTATATTGTATATGTATGGCTCACGACTTTGAACTTTCACGTTGAAAAAAGTACAACAAAACTGTGTGGCTCTGTTGTCAATCTCGAGGCAATCCCAGGCGATCCTGCTATCCCGGTGTGGTGGAGGGGTTGGTTGCGACGCCATTGATCGAAAAAATGTTTGATTATAGCGGCGATCTCAACCGCAAATCTGGCTATCATCGCGACTTGATAATTGAGTCCGACCAGCTATCGGACTTGCTCTAGTGCTTTTTAAAAAATAAGTCTTTTATTTCTCTTTTCATTAAGCTTACGATTTTTCCACGGAAAAAGAGGGAAACCCAAACCAACCTGATTTTTTAAAAAAATATTTAACCTACAATATTTTACATACTAGCTTGAAAGTTGAAATTAAATTTAATGAGTTGGATATAAATAAAATAGTGGTATAAATGCATTTCTGATTCTCTTATCTTATTCAAAATAAATTTTTATTCTCTTTATCTTTAAAATCGGTCTTTTTTTATTTCTCTATTACAGATTTTTTTTTGCCCTAATTTTTATGATGTGATATTTTTATTAATGATGTAATATTTAGTTGACATTTGTAAATTATTAAAATATTTTTATTTCATTATTGTTGTAATTTATTTTATTTATATATTAAAATATTAAAAATCAATTTATTTATATATTAAAATAGATAAAATATTTAAAATAAATATATTTATATGACATATTTAAAATTTTATTTATTTTATTTTTAATATTGAAATTTATTATATTTTTAATATTATTTAAAAATAATTTTGTTTTATTAATAAATTAGATATTATAATTATAAAATTAAAATTAAAATTAAAATTAAAATTAAATTTAAATATTTAAATAAAATAAGTATTAAAATAAATATATAAATAATAAAATTAATTACAAAATAATAATGTGCCAATTATTTAATCCAAATAAAACTAGAATTTAAATATCATGTCATTAACTTTCAAAAATTTGTTAATAGAGTACCAAAAAACTTATTTTAGAAAAAGGAAGAGTAAAAGTTTGTTTTTGACAAAATAAATGAACAAAAAAGCATTTAAGCTTAAAATTATCTACTAGCTATCTTTCACTAGTCCTTATAAATTTTATTTTGTCTTATAATATAAGTAAAAATAAGTTATAAAAAATTGATATATATGATCCAAATTTTAAATTACATACATCCATTTTTTTTATTGGACCACGTATTTTACCAAATTTTACTTACACATGTTTTCTAAATTTCAATTGTATTCCTAGTAGATTTTTAAATCAATCATTTGAAGAAAAACAAATATTTTGACAATTTCAAAAGCTAATATTTTAAATTTTTTAAAAAGCAAGAAAATAAAATATTTATTTACAAAAGAAAAAGTTATTATTAATCTAATTTACCGTAAATTTAAAACTCAATAAATAATCATAAAAACTACTTAAATTGTTTTCTTTTTTTGCATATAACGTCATGCTTTAACCTACAAGAAGTAGAGGAATGTCTATAGTAAAAAAAGAAAAACTAATAACTCTCTCAATGTTTGAAAAATTTACTTAATTTAAACTTTGATTGATTGATTGAAGCATTTGGTCAATAATTAAACTGCAACCAAACTGCATGGTTGAATTAAATTAAATTGAGTAACTTAATTTATAAAAAATCTGTACATATAAGGATTTGAACTGAACTAGTTGACTCGATTTTTAAATAAGTTCATGACAGATATATTATGTAGAAAATAATCATCAATCCAATTAATAATATTTTCCAAGCTCATTCCTCAAATTCAAAATAACTAAGATGCCACTTTTGTACTACAAATTAAGTCATTTACTGAGGCATTACAATTTACCCGATATTAATTTTTTTAAAAATATTAAAATTTCATGACAAATTAATTTTATACTTTATAAAAAATATCATATTAAATTTGTTTTTTTATTTATTTTATAAGTCATGAAAGACCAAGATATATATATATATATATATATATATATATATATATATATATATATATATATATATATATAAATAATACATATAATTCAA